>NW_008626729.1:7741-16421 GCF_000691845.1 Merops nubicus | reverse complement strand
GTGTGTGTGGCACTTTGTGCCCAGCTGCCAAGGGTGCTCCTCATGACCCACCGGCCCCTCAAGAAGATGCCTTTGCACAGCAGCTGTTACCTGGTAGAGGCCAACAACTTGATTTGTCACAGCAAAGATCAAGTTGATGTTCTTCTCCGAGAGTTTCTCAGTCATAAGGCCCAGAGAGGGATAGTCCTGAAGAAGAGTAGAGGCTATACCCTACAAACATGAACCCCCAACCACCCTGGTCCCCATCACGCCCTCCAACCAGGGCTGGACCAGCTTTTCCATTCCATAGGGACCCTCCAGAGGAGCTCTGAGCACCCCAGCCCCAGGGTTTACCAGCGTGGTGGAGGCAGAGTAGAAGTTGTCCTCATCGATGTGGCACTGGGCGTCGTTGGGCTGCACGATGCCAGCCAGCCTGCCGTCCAGAGCCATGTGGGTCTTGGCATCCGTGGTGAAGACCAGCAGGTGGGAAGCATCGTTCCTCCAGCCGATCTTCTCCTGCAGGAAGAGGCAGCTCCCAGTCCCAGGGCAGCCCAACATGCCAGCGCCTTGCTGCCACCAGGGCTTGGCCATGGGGTGCAACCATTACCATCCCAAGGAGGTGCTGTGGAGCCTGGTAGGGGGGCATGAGCTGCTTGTACACGTGAAAGGTGGGTTCTAATTTGCTAGAGTGTTAATCAAGGTGGCTAATGACTGAGGGATGCAGCCCCTGCCGTTTCCAGCAACATCAAGGTGCAAGCACAGGAGGTGTCCCCGCTGGGTTAGTTACTGCAGGACTGACATGGGATCATCACCAGTTGGTTCTGGAGTTTCCTACTCTGAAGACATTCAAACCTGCCTGGCTGTGATCCTGGGCACCCTGCTGTGAGTGACCTGCTGGAGCAGGGGGGCTGGGTGAGATGCTCTCCAGAGGTCCCTTCCAACCCCCACCGTGCTGGGATCAGTTCCCAAGGACCTGCTCTGCTCCTCTCTCCTCCCAGGACCACAGAAGTCTCCTGCTCTTCCCTTCCCTTCCCTATCACTCTAGAAATGTCCCAGCTGAACGTTCAACCCTCCCCAGATCCGAGCCCCGCGGCGGCTCCAACGCCTTACGCTCCTGTCCCGGTGGTCTCTGCTGCCCCTGCTGCCCCTCTGCCAGGCCCAGCCAGGCTTCCTCGCCCCTTACATCACAGACTGTGGCCTGGATGATGGCGTCGAAGCCGCCCTCGGGCGCGTCGCGGTTGCGGGAGACGCTCTGCTTCTGCACCTCCTCGTTGAAGCGGGTCACCTCCTCCGTCAGCGACAGCACGTGCTTGTAGCCAAACATGGGCAGGCAGGTGTCCCCGATCCTGCGGGAGGGGAGCAGCTGGGGCACGAGGCTCACGAGGTTCTACCGCCTCCCGTGGGCCTGGCCAGGAGGGACCCCACCACCCCAAGAACCTGAGGGAACAGCTGGAGGCTGGGGAAGGACCTTCTGAAAATCAGCCACACGTTCTAGAGGTGCTGGGCGTGGGTCAGCTCCCAGCCTCTGTCCTGCTGGGGTTTTTAGGAGTCGCTTTCTTTAAGCCTCAACGTCTCTCCCCAAAAAATGATGGGCAGCTTGGTGTATCCTTAAGAGCTTTTTGGTCACTGGTACTTCTAGTCTAGCCCTGTACCAGCAGAGCACACAGTGCAGCAAGCTTTAAACCCTGCCCAAAACCAAGCACCCAGCTCCCTGCGGAACACCGTTGGGATGGATTTCCAGCCACGTTCCAGGGATGTCCCATTAACTTCTCACCCCAGACAGATTCCCTCAGCCTGGGACTTACTCATAGCAAGGGTTCCTGATGGCTTCTGGAGGGGAGATGTACATGTAGGGGGAGATGGGCTTGTCCACAAAGGCCCCAAACCCGATGCGTAGGTTGCTGGTGAGCTTGCGCATCTCGTTGGCCAGATTCGTGCCCAGGTTCTGGATGTTCCTCAGGTCGTCCTTCATGGAGTTGGACAAGTCCATCAGGTAGTAGATGTCCACGGGGTAGTCTTCCACTTGACGCACTTGGACACGAAAGGTCTGGGAGTCATCTGTAACGTGACAGGGCAGCGGAGTGAGAGGTCCTCTCCTGGGAGGAGCAAAGGGGGCTCACCACAGGACTGGGGAGAAAGTCAACCTATGGGGTCAGCAGCAACCCAAGGAGATGGTTTAAAGCTGCAGGCAGGAGAACATCAGTTGGACACGAAGGGGCAAAGCCCATGGGGTGGGATGCTTGCACAGGAAGCATGCTGTGCACCAATGGGGTTATGGCTCCTCTTTTCCAGACCTCTCGTTAGCAGGGCATGAGCAGATCCTCCTGCTCAGAGCTGACCCCTCATGCTGTCCTGCATGAACAACATGGCCACCACGTGCTGAATGGGGTGGAACACCCAGCGTGTGGGCAGCAGGTCTTACAGGGACTCTCAGAGGGCTGCATGGAGATCCAGTTTGAAATGTCCCTGCTTATGGTGGGGGGGTTGGAGTAGATGACCTTTAGAGGTCCCTGCCAGCCCACACATTCTATGATTCTATGACTCCTTTGAACTTCTCTGAACTCCTCAGGGCTGAGAATATCACCCAGGGCCTCTCTCATCCCTGTTCCTTCTCTCTGCTCTTGGCTCCTCCCAGCCCCTTCTAGGAAATTTTTGGTGAAACATTTTCCATTGAAACAAAAACCTCCTTAGACTGAACCAACCAGTTTTGATGACTTTAGCAATAATAATAACAAAAAAGCTGAAACTGCTTTGGGTTGACCTTTTCTTTCAGCCTTTTAAAAGAGACAAAGGTTCTTTCTTTTGTTCTTTGAAACATAAGCTGGGGCACAGCTGCAGCCTACTCAGAACACCTCAGATGTTGAGGAATAAAGCTTTAATTGAGTTTAAATTGTTATTGTTTTCATATTTCCTTCTAAATCTGCACATCCCATTCTGACTTTCAGGGTGGAGAAAGTTTCAGAGTCTACAGGAGCCCAAAGTGCTTCATCCCCCCTCCAGCTGCATTGCTGCAGCACCACCACGGAGTCGTGGGTCCCAGCTTTGTGCTTGGAGAACATCTGTTTCTCCTTGTTGAGCTAAACCCATGAGGACTCTGAGCTTGTAGGCCACGGGTTGGGACCTGTCCTACGTGTTTGGTCCGTCAGCATTTGGTCTCCATTCATGAGTCAAGGCAGATGACTCGTGCTAAACCTTAGTTGAGCAGAGATGATGGTGAGCTGGGGTTTTTGTCTACTGCTGCCAAGGAACTGGGACCTGGGGCACTGCACACAGCTTGTGTTCTTCTCCAGAGCAGCACGCCTCCCTCCCTCCTGCCAAGAACCTTTGGTCTTAAACAGAGCCAGGGCCACTTAGCAGCTACATGTCCCCATTTTGTGGGGACACTTTGTGCTGTCATCAGCTGGGTCAGGACTCCTCCTGGCCAGGCCCAGGGCTCTGCACAGCACGCCACGTGCCATCAGCCACTGATATCTGCCCCCAGGGCCTTCAAGAGCACAAGGAACCAAACTTGTTCCTGCAGAAACTGGAAGAGTCACCCATGGATGGCCAGGGGTGGGCTACCTGTGGGGCAGAGCAGGGTGATGGCACCGCTCACTCTCCATCCCCAAAACTGGTTTTGTGACCTCGGGTGAGCGACTCTTGTTAGTTTTGCCTCCTGCTTGGCATGCCTTGAAATTCCCCAGTGCTGGCAAGAGACCAGAGCAGTTAATTGGCTCCAGCTCTCTGGCTGAGGTGAGCCTGGGAAATTCCAGGGACCTGCTGTCAGCCCAGCTCTGCAGCTCATTAGACATGAGCCGCCTTCCACCAAGGCATTCAGGATGCAGCAGTGGTGGCCGAGGTCTAGAAGGCTTTATGAAATAAGCCCATGTGTTGCTGAAGTCACATCCCATCCCATCCTGCCCCTCGGGATACCACGGGATTGAGCCAGGAGACTGACCAGCACAATCAGGTCACAGATCTGTCCATGGAGGATGCTCCCAGAAGGTGCTGCCCCCAGCCTGGCCTTGCCCCCGAAGGCCACGGGACAGCCTTGGCCAGTGAGCCAGAGCGATGGCTCCCTCAACACTTGAGCCCTTTGGGTTATTCCCGTGGCATCTCCCCTTCCCACAGCATTTTGGGGGCTCCTACCTGGCCGCAGGTTCAGCTGTATTTTCTGGGGGCTCATCTGGGTGGTGGTGGAGCTGCCTGAGCCCTTGTTGCTGAGGGGCCTGTTCTCCAGGATGGTGGTGCTGCTGGTGGGGAACTCGATGTGCTCCTGCCCACAGCCGCTCTGCAGGAGGTTGGCGAGCAGGTCACAGCGAGGGGACGACTGTGCCACCACCTGCAGGAGAGGGACAGGCCCAGGGGCCAGCTGGTTACACCAGGAGGAGGAGAGAAGGTCCCTTTTCCCTGGAGAGCTCCTGCTTTACCACATCTAAGGCAAGACCACCCTAAGAGGCTTTTTGGGGCACCTGGTCTCTGCTGAAGGGAGGTGGGACAGCAAGTCCTGGTGGAGCTCAGAGCAGGTTTTGGTCTCCTGTGCTCCACAGGGAGGTCAGCAGCCCCTATGGACAACGTGTCCCTGCCCAGCCTGAGGCCTGGGGTTTATTTTTGGAGGGGGAGTGGTCACCTGTGTGGGATGACCAGAAGAGGGTGAGGCAGGATGTGAACACTGGTGGTCTGGGGACGAGAGGCAGAGTTTGTGACTCTTATTTTCTAAACTTTGATGAAACACAAACCACCTTTTCCACCCGTGTTCTCCACACGTGCCCTGAGCAAAGAGCTGCCCTGCTGTGGGTGAGCCAGTGGAGTGGAGCAGTGCTCAGTTCCTGTCCCAGAATGGTTCAGGCTTATCTCCAGCTCTCCAGCTTCCTGCCGGATGGAGCTGGACAGGGAGAGGAGAACCAAAAAAGGAGTGAAAGAGCAACAAGGCAACGAGGCTGCAGGAGAAGCCATCAAGGGCAGGAAACACAAAGTGTGGAGTCACGGTGGGGCTCCAGCCCCATCTCTCCTTTCCTAGAAAGCTCCTGGCTCCTCACCCTTATCATGGTGGGCTCAGAAGTGCTCCTGTCACTTGGGTTTCATGTAAGACAAATATGGGAAGAATTTCTCTCCCAGCCCAACGCTGCCAGGATCTGCTGCCTCGAGTTCCTGGCCAGGCAGCAGCCACCCTCCCCTCCAGGGGATTTCTCCATCTCCCTTCCAGAGCCCAGATCTTTCCACATCCAAAGTCCTGCAGCAGATGACCTGCACAGTCTCTCCCTGCAGCAAACAGCAGTGGCACCTTGCCCGGTGAGGCTGGTTCTGCTCCCTCCCTGCTCCTGGGGAGCTGGATCCCAACCCTGCAGCCTGCCAGCGCTGGAGAGGTTCCCCATCCAGGAGCTTGGCTCCTCCAGGTTCAGGCTGGCTGAACCCAGGACTGAATTTGCGTGTTTTAAGCAAACAAGTGGGAAAAATGCAAACAGTGTCAGGAGGCCCCGACTGGCCCAAGGCCCTCTGGAAACAGTGGCCAAGCCATAGCCAGAAAATACATCAGCAGGCGTGTTCCTCCCCACGGCCTCCTGCCCCACAGCATGCTGTCAGTGAAGAGGACGAGTCATCCCCCTGAATTAGCTCCCTTGCACCCACCCTCTCTACAGGCTTGTCCCTGCTGGGGGAAGAGGTACTTGGGGTGCTCCAGATCCCATCAAGCATCACGTACACTCCTGTCCCAGGCAGGGAAATCACTGGAAAGATACCTGGGTGAAAAGCAGCCTGGGCAGACAGGTTTTGACACTTTAATACCTGGAGATCCTGGGGAGCTCCCAGGACCTCAAAGGCCACGTGGCACCTTATGGGATTAACAGCATCATCCCTGCTTTGAGATACTCATGGAGGTGCTATTGAACCCCAAGGCTGCATCCTTCCCCTTCCCCTGGAGCCCCAAATATTGTGATTGACTTGGGATGCACAAGAACCTCCCAGGCAACAAAACTGCTGCAAAAGGCAAAGGAAGAAGTTGCTGTGCTCTCAACAGGACCTTTGGCTACGAGGGACTTGCAGCCCCAGCCCCAAATATGTTTTTTTTTTTCCAGTCTTCATAGACTTTCAGACTCGGTGGCTTGGACTCAGCCCCTGGTAGGAGTGACCCCCAGGCAGCCCAGTTGTGCTGGTGACACACTCACAGCGCTGGGACCTTGCCATCCCCTGACACACCCCCTGCAAACCCCTCTCCCTGGCAGCATCAGCCATCCAGCTCCATCCAGCCTCCCTCTCTGCTGGGCAGGGAGGCTGTGGGAAGTGGCACATTCCCAGCACATCTCCCTTCTCATCTCGCAGCAACCACAGACAGCAGCAGCAGCTTCTCTGCAGGAGAGCTCCTGGGAGACCTCTGCAGATCCAGCTAAAACCTTCCAGCAGCTTTTCTAAACCCAACCCTAGCCCAGCCTTGCCTCCAAGTGGGTGAGACCCTGGAAGATCATAGAATCATGGAATGTTTGGGTTGGAAGGGACCTCCAAAGGTCATCTAGTCCAACCCCCCTGCTGTAAGCAACTCCAGTGAGATGTCCCTGATCTGCCACAACAACCCCCAAAGTGATTCTAGAGCCAAGCATCGGTGTTAAGGCTTGGCTGACTTTTTCCAAAAGGAAAAGTGTGTGGCTGGGCACATCTATTTGTTGGTAAAAGTGGTCAAGGCTTCTGAAAAGTAAATATAACTCAGCTCTCCTCTGCATCAGTGTCACAAGAAGCTGCAATGAAATCCTTCTCCTGTCCCAAGCCAGGATGGAGCAGGAGTAGCTGATAACCCCTGGCTGGCTCCTTGGGAAGGCAGCGTGGGTGGGAAAGGGCTGCACTGGGAGCAGAAGGAGCACGAATAAAGACCCTGTCCCTTTAAAAAATAAGTGGGGGCAGTGTCAGAGACCTCCCTCACCCCAGGGAAATTAAACAAACCCACAGAAAAAAACCCTCATTTGCTAAATTAAGACAATGTGGTCCAGATGTTGGAGGCAGGGCCTGCACAGCCCAGCCCTCTGGGGGCTGGATCCTGCACTGCTCCTCACGTCTGTCCGGGAGCACAGCCCTGAGCAGCACTGGAAATATTGCCTTTTTTGGAAACCTTTGCTGATCTGGAAGAAAAATAAAACCCTATCGCAGCCCCCACGGCAGCATCAAGACAGCAGCCCAGGATCAGGGGCTGGGAAGGAGCGTGGCCCCTGAGCACTGCAGCCTCCAGCCCCTCCTTGCTGGAGATAACACGGGGCACAAGCATCTTTATTTGCCCCCCACACCCAGCCCCTGGTGGTGTCTGATGGGCAAGTGGAAGCATCACCCCCTCCAGCTCCATCAAGCCCCGCAGGCAGGAGCCAGCAGCGTTTTCCAGCTTGGATCCCTTCTCCCCCAGGTCTGTTCCCAGTCCTAGTGGGCACCAGGGGCAGAGCTGCAGCTGGGGGAGCAGGATTTCTTGGGTGGAGGAGCAGAGAGCAGCAAGAGCCTTGCTGGGGGGGAGCTGCTCCTGCTGCCCAGCCCTGAAGGAGGTTTCGTCACCTCTCCCCCTCCCAGCCCCACCTCCCCAGGTCTCTGCCCTGGGGCTGCTCTCCCAGCCGCTGGAATCTCCCTCCTCCTCCTCTTCCCCACCCAGGGCCCGACCCTGGCAGCCCTTCCAGGCTCTCACCCACCCAAACGGGGTGATTTTAAATCCACAGCTCAGCCCTCACACCCTCTTCAGCTCAATAACCAAAACTACCTTCCCCCCACCCCCCTTTCCAATGAGAAAAAAGCTTTTAACCCAAACTCTAGCATCTAATCAGTATTTTTTCTTCCTCCCACCAGGCCCATTTCCCTTTCCACGAATTAAAGCCCTTGAGCCAGACTTTTACAACAGGGTTTTGAGAGGCAAACCAAAAGTAAACTAAATTCTCAAATGCACATTTTTTTTTTGAAAGGCAAAGTGAATTCCCAGTGGAAACATCAGCATTTCCCAGCCAGCTTCATGCAGCTCCCACCAAGGCACCCAGATAAGGGGCAGATTTTCAGAGCAGGGCAGGAACAGGCAGCCTGAGCCCCACCATGGGCATCCTGAGCTGGGGTCAGAGCCAAATGCCACCAAGAAACGTGTTTAGACACAGTGGGAAAAGATGGAGACCGAGCTTGGGGCTGTGAGACAGGCACCCCCAGCCAGCCCAAGGGCTCACCCCTTCCAGCACACCCCCTGCCCTGCTGGGGCTGCCTCAGCCTCCCCCCAGCTCTTACCTCTGCCGAGCACCAGGCGCAGAGGGGGCTCACGGCCAGGCACTGCTTGCAGGAGTTCACCCCACGGGTGGTGCAGATGTTGCCCCCTGCAACAGCAAACCAGGGGTTAGAACCTGCAGAGCCCCAAATCCACACGGGTGCTGAAGTCTCAGTGTTCAGGCAGCGGCTCCAGGAGCAGACACAGCCCCCAGCCCACCAAAGCTCCACTCCCACTCCCCCCCCTCTCCCTGCCCCAGATCCCTATTGCTCCCACCCTGCCCCTTTTATAACCACCTCCCCAGCCCAGGACCAGCTCAGCTTCATCCTGCCCAGGCCCGAGCATCATTTCTCACCTACCAGCCCCTTAAAGGGTCCCCCCACCCCCACCACATCACATGTGTGTTGGAGTGAAGCCCCCAGAACTGGTGGCTGGGGGATATCTCCCCTTGTGCCTCCCTGCAGAGATTTTGGGGCAGCAGGGAGGGGAAGGGGGGTACCACACTGCACCTCTGCA
>NW_008626729.1:6957-7592 GCF_000691845.1 Merops nubicus | reverse complement strand
TGGCTCGGGTTCAAACCCAGGGACAGGAGGGGGGGGGAAGGACAGTGAGTCTGGGAATGTGCTGGCTGCTTGTGCCCGTGCCCCGGGCAAAGGTTGGGCACTTTGGCAGTGGAAATGGCAGTGGGGGCCTTGGGTGCTGCACGCTGGCACCAGCTGTGAAGACCAGAGGCTAGTGGGTCCCTAGGAGGGGTTAAAGGACCCCAAAACTCCCACAGGGGCCCCAGGGCAGGATGAGCTCCGGGGGCAGGGCAGGACCCAGCAGCTCTGCGGTCATCACCCTCAGCTCCTCCTTGCTCCACAGGTCTGCAGCCGTGTGCCTGCTGGGCTGGGGGAAGGCTGCAGCCGGGGAGCCCGAGCGATGCCAGCAGGGAGCGGGGGGTGCCAGGGGCTCTGCTGTGCCCTGTGCTGCCCCGTCCCTGCCCAGGGTTCTTCCCAGCAGCCCCGGGCAGCAGCAGCAGCGTTTTCCTCCTCCGCAGGAAACGCAGCACAGAGCAGGAGGAGGAAATGGTGAAAGATGTCATCGGGTCCTCGGGCAGAACCGCAGCAACGTCACCTCACCGTGCGCTGGCACACAGCCTGGGGCGTGTCTGGGTCTGTGTGTGTCTGGGTCTGTGGGTCTGGGGGGCTGTGGGTAC
>NW_008626729.1:4885-6946 GCF_000691845.1 Merops nubicus | reverse complement strand
CATGGCATGGCACCAACACAGTGCCACAGGCCAAGCTGGACACGCCGTGCCTGTCCCCAAGGCCACTGGCTGCCTGGGGATGTGCCCCAGGGCACCAGGGTTGGTCTGTCCCCTCACTGCTCGTGGGGCTAAACTAAAGGCTTGGAGCCCAGCTGCCTGGCTCAGCACCAGCTTGGGGGGATGTCTTGGGGGGCATCCGCTCCTCAAACACCTGCCTGCAGCCTGGGAGGATGGGAAGGGGTTTAAATGTACTGTTGGTCTCCACTGCTCCCTGCAGCAAGGGCACTGAGCCAGGGGTGAGCAGTGGAGGGGTCTGGGGGGGCCAGAGCTCGGTGAGGAGGGGGCAAAGTATCTTAGGAAGCAGCAATGGCACCAAAAGCTCCTGCTCTGCCAGGTCGTGTGAAATCCCTCCGCCCTGCTGAGTGCCAGGGGGTGCCAGGGCACGTGCCCTGGATTTGCGTGGTGCTGTGCCAGCTCTGCTGGGGCTGGAGGTGGCTCAGACCCCCAGAATGGGCATGGGAGGCACTGCCCTGGCACCTCGGGGTGCTGGGGTTAAACCCTCAGAGCTGCCAGCCCCAGGGCCACGGGCCTGGAGGTGGGAACAGCTTCCAAAACGGCAGGTCCCTGGGCAGCTCCGACGCTTTGGCCAGCACCGCAGAGGTGCCAGGCAGCCACCCGCCCCGTGCCAGGGTGTCACTGCTTTCTGCTCTCTGGCCCTCCCTGCCAGTGGGGGGTTTGCCCCCTCAGGGATGGGTTTCAGCTCGCTGGAGGGTGGTTCAGTCACCCCCTCTGCCCCAGCACCCAGCTTGTGCTGCAGAGCTGACGAGGATCCCTGCCACCCGTGGGTGCTCCAGCCACGCTCCCAGGCCGGGGTGGGACCCAGAGCTCCTGCCAGCATCCCGGGGGAGAGATGAACTGCTCCAAATCCCGGCTGAAACAGGTTTCCCCTGGGACTTGAGCCCAGTCCCTCAGCCTCTCCCTGCCTCAGTTTCCCCGTGCAGTGTTAACTCTGGCCTCAGCTTGACCTGCCTGCCCTGAAACATCACCTGGGGCATCTCCGAGCTTGGGGCTGCCTCTGCTTTGCCTTCTCATGCTGTGAAACCCGGGCTCTGGGGCCATGAGCCCTGGGACTGTCCCTTTGGGCTGGAGAGCTCATCTGCTCCCCAGCAGTGGGTACAAACCACTTCCTGCTTGCCTGCAGCCTCTGAACCCTGGTGGTTTCCTTTCCTCCCCTCCTGCCATCACCCCACAGCCCAAGGGTCCTGGATTTTCTGTCCTCTCTCCGTGCTGGAGATGTAACCCCAATATTCTGGCTGATTTTGGCACAGGGGTGACAAGCTGGTCTGTCCCACCTGGGCAGAGAAGCAGCCCCATGGCCGGGAGCAGCCCGTGGGGTGAGGTGGGGCTGCAGCAGGGGGGATGCTGCCCTGGGCTCTGCTGTCACATCCTGCCACCTCACCGTTGCTGGTGGCTTGTGCAACGTCATTGGGCTGCCCAAAGCCCCAGCCCAGGGGTATCAGCCCAGGGGTATCTGCCCCCTGGTCCCCATGGTCTCCATTGCTCCATGACCAAGACATGCCTGGGTGTGGAGGACCCTTCCCCAGGCTCCAGCACCCTGTGGAGCCGTTCTTGGCTGCACTTCACCCAGGGTGGGATGGTGCAGGGCCATCCCTTCCCCCCTGGGAAGAGGCCAAAGTCCCCCAGGGCACCAGCAGTGATTAACAGAGGGACTTATCACCATCCCAACATGCTCAGGCTCAGCCCCCCCAGGGAAATGTCGTTATTTGGGCATTTCCAACACTGCTTGTGTGGACACAGGGTGTGGTGGCAGGATGGAGGTGGCCAGGGGGGGGACATGGGGCTCTGGGGTGATGTAGGAGCAGAAGCACAGGCAGAGGATCATGGAATCATTAAGGTTGGAAAAGACCTCCGAGATCATCAAGTCCAACCATTAACCCAACACACCCATGGCCACTAAACCATGTCCCCAGGTGCCACCTCCACACGTGTTCTGAAGCCCTCCAGGGCTGGGGACTCCCCCACCTCCCTGGGCAGGCGCGG
>NW_008626729.1:2956-4806 GCF_000691845.1 Merops nubicus | reverse complement strand
TGCGATCAATAGCAACCTGGGAGAAGAGACCAACCCCCACCTCACTCCAGCCTCCTGGAGTCCTTTTTTCATTTTTGAGGCTTATTTTTCCAGCTATAAAAACTAACAAACCGAAGTACAAAAGCTGCATTTTTTCACTCTGAAAGCAGCTGATCTGATCCTAAAGACTCCCACTTTAAAAAAAAATAAGAAAAACAAAAATCCCAGCACACACAATAAAAGGACAAGCTGGGCAGCCTGGCACCCATCTGCCTGGGGCTGGGCAGTGCCGTGACCCCCGTGGAGGTGAAGTGAGGCATTTGGAATAACCCATCAGCCTGTGGCTGAGCATCACCCTTCCCTGGCTGGGAAAATTCCCCCGTCCCCAGGCTGCACTCTGAGTAACCTCCTCCACGTACCACAGCAGCCAGCCACACGCTTTGTTTTCCTCCCTCTGCCCACTGGAGCGAGCGTGTGCACACAGAAAACTTGCTTCAAACCCTTTACAAAAAAACATACCTTCTGCCTGGCCCTTCTGCTCGGCTCAGGGGTAAGGATTTGGGCTTTTCTGGCTGATCTGCCCACACCAGCCCGGGGCTGTGTCTTTGCTCTGAGCCTCTCCCTTCTCTGCCAGAGAGGGGATGCCCCAAACTGAGCTCAGCTGGGTCCAGGCACCGGTGCACAGGACCACAGAAATCACCTGCACAGCCCCAAACTGCAGCTCTAGGAACCCAAACCCTCCCAGGGGCTGTCCTGTGTCCCGTGCTGATGGCAGCTCAGCTCCGGCAGCGGATGGGAGCCTCAAGCTGTCCCTGGGGATTCAGCAAAATCTGGAATTCTTAAGATAAAACAATGTGGCCCTAAAAACCTCCACCAGGGCCTTGAAAATGATGGGGGTGATTTAAAAAGCAGGAGGTGGAACCAGCAGTTTGGAGTCGCAGGGTTTACTCCAGCCCTGGCAGCACACCCCGGGGGAGGTCACGCTGCCCTGGGCTTCTCCACGCTTCAGACTTTGGACATTTCTTTTTTAAAATATAAACTACACGAGTCCTAAAATCACCTGGTGCCAGAAATCAGGGTTTTGAACGAAAAGCACCGAAGCAGCATGAGGAAAAAATACAAGACAACACCACTGACTTAACGACACCCCGTGCTCTTGAAAGGACACAGAAGGAAGGACCCCCTGCCCTGCAGACCCACCCGGTGTCTTTTCTGCCTACAAAGGACAGATCAAGTCACACCCCAGTGCTCCCATTACAAACCAGTCCCCGAAGCCAACCCCAGCGTGAGCAGAGGACAGGAACCTGCGAGAAGAAGGCACCAGACCACGGAACACCTCTGAGGAACCCTCCAGCCCCCCCCCAGCCCAATCCCAGCCGGTGCTTTGGGTTTGGCTGGAAAGCAGCTCCCCTCCCGAAGGGTTTTCCCGGGAAATCGCCGATTTTGGGAAGGCAGAGTGTGCCGGAACAGGCTCAGTCACCCGGCTCCGAGCGGGCACCGGGGGTTGTCACCTACCGTGGGCACCAGCCGCCCAGAGCGTGAGGATCCCCACGGCCACCAAGAGCTTCCCCATCTCCTGCTCCGAGCCCCGGCCGTGGCCCTGTGCCTGGGGTGCCTGGAGGTTCTGAGCAGCCCGGGGGATGAATCATGAGGCTGGGTGGATGACACGCACGGCGGAGGAAGCTCAGAGCCGGGGGGTGCCCCCCCCCAGCTCTGCCGACAGCTCCTCAGGAGGCTTTTTTGGCTCTCTCGGCTCCAAAAGGGACCTTCATAAACCCTGGCAGCGAGTCCACGGCACTGGTGACCTATCCTGGGCTGGTAACAGGCTCCTTCCCATAGGCTCTTTTCCTGGGTTTAATTTCTTGCAGAAT
>NW_008626729.1:0-2936 GCF_000691845.1 Merops nubicus | reverse complement strand
TCTTGCAAAATCTTGCTCCCTCCCTCCTTTTATTAACTCTTGCCTGAAAGGCAGCCAGGGTGTTAAATCCAGGCTGAGCTGCCTCGGGGTTCAAGGGTTTAAGGGGAGAGAGAGCAAAGGCATGACCGTGTAAAGTGGGTTCTCAGCTCCCCTCCCCGGAGCACTGGAGCAAATGGGAATATTTCTGTGGAATGAACTGGGAGCTGAGTGAGACCCAGCCAAGGACTGGAGCTGGTGAAAGCAGCAGTTGGACATTGCAGAGGGAGGGAAGTTCAGCTTTGAATCTGATCATTTCAACCTGATTTTCTTCTCACTCATATTATTTCCCCCTGCTCTGTGCCCTCAGGAATTGCTCCTGTATAAAGCAAGTACAGGAAGTTGGATCTGCACAGGAATTGTTCCTGTGGCAACGCTGGAGCTGTTTGTGGGTGCTTCCCAAAGGGGTTTTATAAACCTCTTGTTCCCCTGCAGTACCAAGGTCCTGCTCAGAGATGGGGAAACTGAGGCACTCAAACACAGGCTTCGGGGCAGAGGGAGAAAAGGGCTGTTCCCCTGGAGCCCTGGGATGCTCTGTCCCACCAAGCCACAGGGGTTGGGGACAGTAATGGCACAACCCTGAGCCAAGATGATCCAGCACACAGAACAGCCAGGCAGTGGAAAACAAGCTCGTGTGGGTGCTGAGAGCTCCAGCCATAGCCTGGTGGTGCTGGATGCTGTGATGTGCAGGGTGCTGTGTGAGACCCACGTGGGGAGAGGTGGGGGATAAGCCCCTGCCCCAGAGCTGTGATGGTGTCTGAGGGTGGGATGCAGCTGGGCACTCTGTCTCAGGAGCTGGGGACTTCCCCTGGCTTTAGAAGAAGGGGTTTTGCTGCCTCATCACTCCCCAGCTCAGCCCCACTGTCCCTGTGGGGGCTGCTGTCCTCCCGTGGCCTCGGGGGCTCTGCTCAGCCCAGGGGTCCAGCTCCCTTCCCCAGACTTGGTAGTGAGGATTTGGGAATGGGGATTAGGAGAAGCCCACCACCCCCATGCAAAAAGGGCTGTACCTTGGCTGGGACACCATACAAACCCCAGACCTCCTTCCTGGGAGCCTCTAGATCTCCCTGCTCCAGATCCCGGGGCCATTTCACACTGCAGATCCCATTAGCCAGTTTTAGGGCATCCAGATTCCTGCTATTCCTGCCCAGGTCCTGCCTGGCAGTGCTGCCTGCGTGGCCTTTCCCCATCGTGTGGTGCTCCTGGGCACGCAGCAGCCTGGCCCCATGCACTCTGCCCCCCCACGAGCACGTCTGAATGCTTTGTGGGAAGGAAGATGAAGTTTTCTGCTTCTAGAGAGAGATGTGGGAGCTCTGCTGGGCTCTGTGCACCCCACAGATCTGACCTGTCTCACAGGTCCTCTTCCCTAGGGGCTCATCCTGCCCAGCAGCTGGTTGCCCAAACTGGCAAGTGCTGTGGGCTCCAAAGGGACCCAGCCCTGCGTGTCCTGAGACTCCCTGCCCAGCCCTTGCCTGCAGCACGGGGCAAAAACTTTGAAGAAGCAGCAAAAAGTCACAGAGTGAAGTATTTGACCTGGCTGCCTCCATCTGGGGGCTCACAGTGCCTAAGGACAAGGGGGGCATGAACTTATTTGCCACATGTGGACTGAATTTCCCTGCTGGCTGCAAGAAAGTGCTGCCTGTCCAGGGGCGTTCGATGCCCCCCGGCTGCCCCATCACCCAGGAAGCCCAAATCGGGTGACGCGGGGAGAGGAGAGGCTGGAGCTGGAGCCACCAGAGGGAGCAGAAACTCCTTCAGTCTGGGAGCGAGCCGGGAGAGCAGCTCCCAGCCGGGCAGCCGGGGCACCGAGGGTGCTGCTTTCCCCCGGGCATTCCTCCTGGCCCCGGGGTTAACTATGAGCAGATGCTTTTGTTCACTCAGGGCTTTCCACTGGCCTCCTGCAAGCGGTTTTGCTGCAAAGTGCCCTGGCAGGCCGGGCAGCCCTTTGGGGAGAGCCACACCATGTGCAAAAGGAGGAAAAAGCAACAAGTAAACCCCCAGCCAAACCATTTGTGAGCCCCTAAGACCACAGCAGCAGAACAGGGGCACAGGTCTCAGATGCCTAAATGGCAAATGCGTTGAGACTCTCTCTGAAGCCACCCTCCAGCCTCAGGCTCCTGCCTTGAGCTGCCATCTATCCATTCTCATTTTAGGTTGATTAAAATCCCCTTTGGAGGGCTGGGCAAAGGAAGGGAGTGAAGATCTCCACAGATCAATCAGGACCAGGTCCTCCCATCGTGGCTCGGGGGTGATGTGCTGTCCTGTGCCACAGAGACACGTTTCCAGGCCCACACCAGTGGGCAAAGCTGGGAGTCCAGGAGGTGGCAGCTCCACGTGTGGGCAGCTCGGGTGGCCGGGCACCCGGACCCGTGGTGTCACTCTGGAGATCCCAGGCACGGAGAGGGGGCAGCGGTGGTGAAAATTCCCCTGGGATGGCCTTGGTGGGGCTGAGGGGCCTGAGCGAGATATTTCCCCCTGCTCCAGCCCTGGGTGCATCTCAGCTGGGGAGATCACCAGCAGTGGTGCTGCTGTAGGACCTGATCTGGGGCCAAGAGGGAGTGCCGGGCAGAGCTCCCCTTAGAAAGGGGCTAAAGGAGCAGGAAGGGGGAGAAGAGAACACCAAGGTGCCCGGGCAGGAGACCTGCAGGCAGAGGCAGATAAGGCTGCAGAGAAGGGGACGGCTCCAGCTCTGGAGGCACAGGACTGGCACTGCCAAGCAGAGCAGGGGCTGGCCGGGGCCAGAGCTGCCCCGGGGAGTGGGTGGCACCGGCCCAAGGTTCCTGGGAGCCGTCCTCGGGTGGGCTCAAGGAGCTGCCAGAGGCCCAGGGTGGGCAGGGACCAGGCGGGGGGCTCTGGGGAAAGGGGCTGGGGGGAGGGATGAGCCGGGTGCTGCTCCACAGGGC
>NW_008626728.1:1103-1334 GCF_000691845.1 Merops nubicus | reverse complement strand
TATGACAATGAGAAGAAGTGGGAGCTCGTCTGTGACCAGGTGAGGTCCGGGTGTCGTGGTGTCCCCGGTGCTGTCCCTGTCCCCAGGCACTTCTCTTGACGTGGGTGTCAGCCCGGCACAGACCGAGTGCCGCCATCCATCTCCCTTAGCAAGACAGCACCTTATTAACCTGATCAACCATTGATGGGCGACTGGCTGCGGCGCGGGGGGGCGTGGGGACACGATGGATAC
>NW_008626728.1:667-1001 GCF_000691845.1 Merops nubicus | reverse complement strand
CAGCCTGGTTTCAGCCTCTCTCTGGGGCTTGTAGGAGCGTTTCCAGGTGAAAAACCCACCATCCGCCTACATCCAGAAGCTGAAGAGCTGCTTGGACACGGGTGGCGTGAGCAGGAAGGTGAGTGCTGTCCCTGGCACCCCTTGTCCCCAGCCTGGCGGGTGTGGGGACGGTGCCAACGGCTCTCCCTGTGCCCCAGTTCAAGAGGCGAGTGCAGGAGTCCACCCAGGTGCTCCGGGAGCTGGAGATTTCCTTGAGGACCAACTACATCGGGTAAAGGAGGGAGTCCTGGATGTGTCCTTGCTGTCACCTGGCCACTGCTGCTGTCCCCAGTGT
>NW_008626728.1:309-604 GCF_000691845.1 Merops nubicus | reverse complement strand
TGGCCTCATCCTGCCTCTCTGGATGGGAGGACAGGGGTGCTGTGCCATGGGTGCAGTAGGACTGCAGTACCTCTTGGATGACAGGATGGAGCCTGGCAGGATGGTGGGTGCTGAGCCGTGGGTGCCCATGGTCCTGCCACCCAGGGCTGGGCTGTCCTGTCGTGGTGGCAGTGGAACCCTTGGGCTGTCCCCCATGGGCATCAGGAGTCGGGGTCACCATGGCACCCACTTGCCTTGGAGAGGGAGCAGCTCATGGCGCCACGTCATGTCCCCAGTGTGTCCCACCCTTGCTGGG
>NW_008626728.1:0-280 GCF_000691845.1 Merops nubicus | reverse complement strand
TCTCTGGGGGTTTGGCGGGGGAGAAGGGAGGATGAGGAGAGCTGACGGAGCTCACTAACCCCCCGCACCCCCCAGCTGGGTCCAGGAGTTCCTCAACGAGGAGAACAAGGGGCTGGACGTGCTGCTGGAGTATCTCGCCTTCGCCCAGTGCTCTGTCGCGTATGTCCCCGCCGGGTCCCCCCTCCCCACGGCCGGGCTCAGCCTCCCCGGGGGCTGGGGGCAGGGGGTCCCTGGGGTGCCCTCCCCTGTCCTTGGAGTGATGGAGCTGAGGATGCTCCGT
>NW_008626727.1:0-526 GCF_000691845.1 Merops nubicus | reverse complement strand
AACAACAGGGGAAAGATGAGTCTCCAAGAGAATGGTTGGAGAGTTTAAGAAAGAGCTTATAAATTGTCACCAACCGGTACCAAAGGGGCACTTTTATTAGGGGAAAAGGACCGAGGCCGAGATCTCCATGTGGCACTTATCTCCCAGGGGAAAACAAGTCGAAGTCCCTCACCACGCTCAATAATCAGTGTTGAGACAAGATAGATAGATATATTAGTCCAAAAATAAAAATTTATTCTGGTAACAAAAGGAAAAAAAAATAAAGGTAAAGGGAAAAGAAAACTGGGAAAGTCTCCATCTGGAGACTGAGGATTGAGAGTCACTTGAATCCGGTGCTCAGGATGATGTTGCCAGAAGTTCTGGACCTGTTGTCTCCTGGGAATTGGTGTCCAAGGAGGAACGGTCCCAAGATGGTGGCGCCCAGGGAGTGTACACAGTCTGGGCACGGTGCGGGCGGCAGAGGCTGTGGCTGCCCGTCTGGGATCGCCAAACGGTGAGTCGCGGCAGCTGGGTCGCTCAAGTTCCG
>NW_008626726.1:0-246 GCF_000691845.1 Merops nubicus | reverse complement strand
CTTGGAAACCCCTCCAGGGGTGGGGACTCCACCACTGCCCTGGGCAGCCTGGCACAGCCCTGGATCAAATTTGTTCCTCAGCTCCAACCTCAACCTCCCCTGGGGCAACTTGAGGCAGTTTCCTCTCCTCCTGTCGCTAGGATGAGATAGGATACACAGCAAGGCGACCTTCCCCCTGCTTTGCAGCCCTGATCCTCTCATCCCTGATATTTTATTCCCCTTCTTTTCACTCTGGATGTATTAAAT
>NW_008626725.1:5228-5878 GCF_000691845.1 Merops nubicus | reverse complement strand
CCTGGTTACAGGGCGGCACAGGAGCAGGAGGAGCCACCGGCTTCAGAAACACCTTCCTAAAGAGGAGCACACCCATGAGTGTTCCCCTCTAGCAGCAGCCTCTTGAACTGGCCCCCCTGGTGCCAGCCCCAGTGGTGGGATTGCTATTCTGGCTCCACCCCAGTTGCAGCACTTGGGATGCTGAACAAGACGTATCTAAAACACTTTCTCCAACCAAAAGCAGGGTTTCTATCCTCCCTGTTGCTTTTCCTCATCCTCCCCCACCACAGGGGAGGCCAGGCATGGCACCGGGCTCGGTCTCCAGCGGCACCCTCACACCAGGGCAGCGAATCCCCCCTGCACAGCACACGGGGTGCCCGGGGTGGGAGTGGAGCTGGCACCAGCCCCTCTGCCTGCCCCGCTGCAATCACGGCCGCCTCTTGCATCACCTCCCCGGCCGCCTTCGGGTGCGGAGGAGCAGGAAGTTAAAAGCTTTTTTTTTAACAACCCAAATTGTGCACACGTGAATTACCCAACGGGGGCCAAATGGGGTTTGAGGAGAAGCAGCTCTACTCCCATCGGTGGGTGCTGGCTCAGGGGTGGAGAGGGTGGTAGCCAGAAAAGCAGCAGCATCCTAAACCTGCTCTCTCTGCTGCTCTCTGATGTCATCG
>NW_008626725.1:4564-5204 GCF_000691845.1 Merops nubicus | reverse complement strand
GAAAGCACTTGTGGAAGTAAAGCCCCTGCCCACAGCCCACCTGGGCAGGGAAGCTGCGGGGCTCCAAGGGGGTACCGCAGGGACTTGCGGTTGTTGATGCAGGGACAGGAGCTGGGCTGAAGGATTTGGGGGTGATTTTTCCCACTGGAGCCATGCTTTGGCCCCCCTCATTTTGGATCAGCTCTTAACAACCTCACTGGTGTCTCTCCTTGCTCAGGGGAGTGTTTGCCCAAGGTTAACCTCACCCTGGGCACACGGGCACGATCCCCCACCCGTGCTGCTTCCCGGGGTCCGTGCAGGAGAGGCGTGTGCCTGTCCCCGAGCTGCCTGGCTCTGACCCAGCCCGCTCCGAGCGCCGGCTGCACACGGGCTTGGCTGGGTGAGGGTCACGGTGCCCTCAGCAGGGCAGAATCAAGCCCCATAGCTCAGAGACACAGATGGCTCAGGAGGAGGTGGCAGAGCTCTGGGCTCTGGTCCCCAGTACCTGCCTGGGGTCCCAGCTAGCAGGCAGGTGGGCAGAGACATCCAGCGCTGCCCCTGGATCCCACAAAGGGCCCTTTCCTCTTGGTCTGCCTCCAACTGCACCTCCAGCAGCAGGTAACCACCTTGCCAGGGGCAGAAGGGAGAAGGCTCGTGGGGG
>NW_008626725.1:2849-4548 GCF_000691845.1 Merops nubicus | reverse complement strand
TCCCACTCCTCCTCCCTGCTGTGGGTTCTCCTCAGCCAGCAGCCTGCCCCGGGCAGCCGCTGGGCGATTCCCTGCACTGACCCAGCCCTTTCCTGGCCCCAGCTCTAATGAGGGGGTGTCCCAGTCCCGTGGGGGACAGGCGGGGATGGGGACGCCTGGTGCTGTTTGTGAGAGCTTTTATCTGCACTGGCCGTGGCACGGTTTTTATGAGAGCTCTGAGGCATCAGGGAAGGTCTGGTCTCAGGTGTTAGAGGCATGTTTGTGTTTCTCATGTTGCCAAACCAGCTTCCTCCGTGGCCGAAACTGGGCTGCTGCGGCTGGAGGTCAGGAAGGGCTGGTGTGAGCTGGGAGCAATGCCAGGGAAGCACCTCAGCTCCCGAGAGCAGCGCTGTGGGCAGGGAGTGGTGCCGCCTCCCGTGCCCCGTGCGCTGAGACGGCTGCGTCAGGCGTGCCTGGCAAAGTCTGTGTTTGCCTAAAACTCCGTGAATAAAGTGCAGCTGCAAGCAGCAGCCGCTGGACCTCACGCTCCAGACAGGACTTTGTTCCCAGAAGAGCCCCTGCTGCTGCAGGTGGGGCTGTTTCCTGGCAGCGTGGATCTGACGCTGGCACTGGCAGAGGAAGGTCCGGGGCTGCCAGGGCTCGCTCGGGCTGCTGTTAATGAGCCGCGAGGACTTCAAAGGATCTTGGACCTTTTTCAAGGAGGCTTTCCTATCTCATTTCAAAACGATGGCAAGGCTTGGCCCTATCAGACACGTTTTATGAGCTTCCTTCTGCCTTTGTCTCAGTCCTCATGCCCAGTGGAGGGCTCTTTTTCATCCTAGGAGCTAGTGACCAAAAATCACTGAATGTCAGAAACATGCAGAGCTGCTGGACCCACTCTGGTACCCACACAGAGCTCTGGTGATTTTCTTCTGGGAGATCAGTCCCCCAGTGTCTAGGGACCCCTTGTCCAGGTGAAATTCCCTTCCTCCCCTCCTCTTGCCCACCAGTGTTCACCTCTGCTCCCTCTGCCCATGCTTGTCCTCCTCAGAAAACCAAGTGCCAGGATGGTTCGGTCACTCCAGCCCCTCGGTGGGCCAGGAGATGAGGAAGTGTCACATTTGTCAGGACAAGGTGTCATCAGGGGTCTGGCAGCCTGCAGGAGGGAAAGTCTTCCCCTGGACCCAGCTCTACAGCCCCGACCTGGGCAAGCAGAGACCCACTGGGGACAGCTCAGCTGGGGGCTGCCAAGGGCAGCTGTGTCTTGGGGGCTGCTGGGCTCTGCTGCTGCTGGCCTCGGCTGGGCTCTGCTGGGCTCTGCTGGGTGCTGCTGGGCTCTGCTGGGCTCTGCTGGATGCTGCTGGGTGCTACTGGGCGCTGCTGGGTTCTGCTGGGCTCTGCTGGGTGCTGCTGGGCACTGTTGGGCTCTGCTGGGCACTGTTGGGTGCTACTGGGCTCTGCTGGGCTCTGCTGGATGCTGCTGGGTTCTGCTGGGCACTGCTGGGTGCTACTGGTCTCTGCTGGGCTCTGCTGGGCACAGGGCTGCCCGGCCTCCCTGCCCCGAACGTTCCCGCTGCCGGTGGCTGCTTCGCACCGTGCAGGGCACAGGCCAGCGTCCGGCTGGAAAGCTGGGAGGTTCCCCAGTGCTGGAAGTGGAGCTGAACGACCAGCCTCGGAGGAGAGGAGCCCCAGCCTGCCCCTCCTCCTGCGCAACCCACAG
>NW_008626725.1:2480-2755 GCF_000691845.1 Merops nubicus | reverse complement strand
GGAGCCCGGCTGGTGTCACCCCAGTGCCCACCCAGCGCCCACCCAGCGCCCAGGCCTGCAGAAAGCAGCAGCTCTGTGGAGAGCTGTCACCCAGGGGACACGTTCCCCTGAGCCCGGGCTCGCTGCCCCTCCTCCGGGGGGTGCTGGCCCTGGGAGCACCCACAGGGACAACACCCTCGGTCACCCACCTCCCGAGCGCCCCGAGAGCCGCAGCAGGGTGACAAGGTGACGTGGGGCTGTCTGACTGGGGTATGGCAGGGACATGCTCCCGGGCC
>NW_008626725.1:357-2449 GCF_000691845.1 Merops nubicus | reverse complement strand
GCTCCGGGCACCCGCCTGGGACAGCCGTGGACCCTTAGAAAGCCCGAGGGGCTGCGAGTGCCACCCTGCCATGTGCTGGGCTGGCCACGCTGCCGCTGCCGGCCGCAGCTTTTTTGTCTATATTTAGTGCATTTTTCAGATAACCCTCTCGTGCTATTTTTGGGCCATGTGCTGACTTAGGGCCCCTTTCTGCTCGTGTGCTCAGCTGGATCACAGGTTCAGAGGCTTTCTGTGTTTGAGATCCTCAGATCCCCAAACGCTTGGAAGGGGTTTGAGGAGAAGGCAGGCACACTGAGCTTTTGGACTCCTTGATATATATCCCTAAAAAGCTGAGAAAATTATTTTTTTTAAGCATTTTGATGGAGCAGCTAAGCCTGGAAACTGTGAAAAGCCTTTGCCAAGTCATCTTCCTTCTATCAAGACCTTCAGGGGGAAGAGAAACCTGAGCTTCACGTGTGAGAGAAGGGGAGAAGGTGCAGGGGCACCTTCTGCCTTGGGTGGGTTTTGAAGGTTTCACCTCCACGTGCATCACAGAGGAGCAGAGAGGCCCGAGGGCGGTCTCAGTGATGGGTCCTTATAAGGCTGCTGTGGCTGGGCTCGGTGAGAGCCACCCTCCCAGTGGGAGAGCTTGGCTGGCAGGACCAGGGTGCCTGCCAAGACCCAGTGGCCTGCCTGAGAGCAGAAACCTTCCAAGTAGCTTGTGTTTTGCTCTTTTTAAGGTCAGCTCCTTGGAAGGCGCTGTGCTGGGGCAGGCCAGCATCCGAGGAGCAAACGGACAGGCACACGTGTCCCCAGCAGCCCCGTGCTGGGGTGACTGGCCCCTTGCCTGCTCCCCGGCCAGAGCTGAGCAGCGCTGCTGACCCGAGTGCGGGGGGAGCTTCACCCCCTCGAGGGGCTGCGGTGCCCTCCCGTTATCTCAGAGCTCCTAAGGCTCCCAAAAGCAGCTATGCATCCTGACATCCTGGGGAGAGGACCCACCACGCTCTGACATGATGTCCCACAGCCAGCCCAGACCTGTCCCAGCACGGTGCCAGCCCAGGAAGGGTGGACGCTGCTGAGTCAGGTATTGCTGTGCCCTGGACCTCCAGCCAGGACCCGGGTGGTGCGACCCAGAGGCAGGGGGTGACCAGGGATTTGATGCATTTTAAAACTCCTGTATGTGTCCAAGTTCTTGGGATAGTGCCAAAAGAGCAAAGGAAAAACTTTCCCCTTTATCCTTTCCTCAAGCTTGGAGTGTCACCTCCAATGTCACTGCGATCCCACCTCTGCTCCACGCTCTGGGGAGGGTGACACAGTCCTTCAGAGAGCTGCCAAGGTAGACACAGGGACACTGCCTGGCACCGCTCAGCTGGGGGAGGGTTTTCAAAATGCCACGGAGTCCTTGAGGGCTTTCAGGCCTCTGTCCCCAGCTCTGCAGTGTTTGTCACCCCCCCAGCCTGCGAGCGTGAGACCGGCCGCACACGGCCAAGGTCGGCCCGGGGCTCACAGGAAGGCAAAGCTGCTGAGCTGCTGGCTCTCCTCTGGCCTGGGGTGACCTCAGCCCCTGCAGCACCAGCCAGCACCAGCACAGCACAGCCCACCCAGCACCACTGCAGGATCCCCTCATGGCCCTGGGCTGGGCTGGTGGAGGGCACCCTTCCAGCGTGACCAGACGCTGGGTGGCACCTGCAGCAAACGTGGCCACTAATGCTGCCCATGCGTGGCCACAGCCAAGTGGAGGTGGCTTGTCCTCAGGCTTTTGGGAGTCTGCTGCTCACAGGAGCACAGTGCAGAGGGGCTCACGCCCAGCCACGGCTGTGAGGGGGTTTGGTGCCTGGGCACAGCTCAGGTGTGGGAGAGGTGCAGCAGGAGGAGAACCAGAGGCACCACCAGAGCCAGGACAAGACCAGAACTCAGCCCTTCTGCTGGCCCTGAATGTCCTCCACTTGTCCCAGTTCATCTGGGACCTATAGACACATCAGCTCAATGCCCAGCAACTCATCTCTGGTCAGGCACCAGATGCCCAGCGGTGGGGTGGCAAGTTTCTCCTCCGTGGCCCCGATGTGGCTGCACACCATGGTGCCTTCTCCCTCACGTGGCTGTGGCTCACCAA
>NW_008626725.1:0-226 GCF_000691845.1 Merops nubicus | reverse complement strand
CGGTGCGCGCCCGTCCCACCAGGGCTGCTGCCAAGCCGTGCTGCTGGCCCGGCTCAAAATAGGCCGAGGCTAATTTTAACCCCAGTGGCACCCTGTTTTTGAGGTCAGGGGGTGGGAGCCGGGGCCGGGCCGGGCGGCTGGCACGGTGCAGAGCGTGGGGCACGGAGGCAGTGCCCGGGCAGGGGAATGTTCCTCTCGCCTCAGCACAAAACCTGACGGCGGATTA
>NW_008626724.1:0-3028 GCF_000691845.1 Merops nubicus | reverse complement strand
TTCCAACCCAAGCCATTTTATGTTTGTATGAGTATCTCCTTTCTGTAACCTAATATTAACAACTGAGTAAAAGCCTTCATCTGTTATATCAGATTCTGACACATGTATGTGGTGATTGACCAGATTGTGACAAACAGACCAAACTGGACACATAAATCACATTGCTTTTTTTCAGCTGGTAACTTGTTGAATTTTTATTTTCAATTTGATTCAGCCACAAATTTTCACAACATTTTTATGAACTTTGGAAAAACTTCAGTTGCCTAAACTTAAACTTGCCATTTTAGACACTGCCCTACCTGGCAGATATGGTACAAGTTGTGAATGAGTGTTTATGCCTCTGCAGTGGTTGCTGGAGACAGATGAGATTACCTGGTGATATGACACCTGTGTTTAAATACCTTGAAAATAGAGGCACAGGATGATGTAGGAAGTACCAGGACTATAAACAGCTCATCAGGGATCAACTGCTTCTTACCATAGGAATGCCATGGTGAGAGATGGGTAAAAGAAATTTTAGAGATTTATAAATCAAAGAGCAATTATCTAACATAAGTGAAACACACCACAGATAAATTCACATCTACATAGACTTGTAGATAAATAAAGACTGAGCAAGGTGTAAAGCGTATCTGCAAACATACAATGTTCTCAAGCAAGTCCTAGAGAGAAGAGGAAGAAACCACCAATATCAGCATCATAGTCTCAACAGACTGAAGATTCGCTCTGCAAACCCCCACCTTGTGCACCCACATTGATTTCCCTCCTTAAGACTCAGAGGGGCAGTGAACAGATGAGTACTACACCAGAAAAAAAGGTAGTTCATGTACTTACTTTAATTGCGTAAAATTAGAACTATAATTGTTAGTATCATTGTTACTGGAGTAGTAATAATGTGGTGAGACTTTTGGTCTTTAATTACACTTGAGATATATTCTTGAATTTGAATTTACAGTGTATTCTTTTTTTCCATAACATGTTTTTGATTGGAAAAGATGTGGGAATTTAAGCAGCCTACTCTAATTCAGATGCTAGAAATAACAAGCTATTATACTTGCCAAACAAAAATAATAATGATAATAAAAAAGAACCACTTTGGCTTGAATGAGAAGTAAACGTTTGGAAAGACAACTTAATCTCAACTAATCAGATGATTTTAAAGGTGGAGTGAGGTATGACAACCATTTGGTGAGTTCATGTGGCAAAGCCTTTTGACCCAAGAAAAGCGAGGACTCTCCAGGTCTAATCCTTGGTAGAAGGCTTACTGAAGAGGGTTAAAGTTCTCATGGGAAAAGATAGGAAATAGAGAGCACTGAATGAAATGAAGGTAGGGGTTTTTTTTATATCCACAGTAAGGTTCCTCAATTTTTAATATCTGTTAGTGATTTTTCCTGGAATAAGCAAATTTATTATAAATTTTTAAGTAACTTGTTCAGTTACCACACAATCTCAAAATGTGTGACTAAATTGCCAACATATTACTCATAAGGATTTAAGTCTTCATGCAGAATATTCATTTACACTGAATTAATTCCTAATTCCACAAATTTTTCCATAAATTTCAGCTGAGAATATTCACGACCTTATATGGCTTTAATGCCATAATCTAACTAAAAGCAGCTTTGTTAATTAGACCGAGGTAGTTATAGAAGCAGTTGTTTTTATTGTTGTGATTATACACTCTTCTTGAGGGATCATGAAATGCTTCAACTTTCTTCAGAAAGAGGTGCACAGGCATTTGGCATCAGCACCTTACACACAGCAAGGGCAGTTTCAAAACATCTGAATCCTGACTGTAAAAAATTACAGCAAAATGTACTGTAGAGAGTTTTACTGTATTATTAGGGACATGGAACAAATGGCCAAATAGATTGATCCCACTTTTACATTCTGTGAATAACTTAGAAAGGATTCAGTCATCAGTTATGTTGTTGAGAAAAGCTAAATTTGCACATTTGCCTTTACAATTCAGAGACAGGTTTTAGCTCTTGTTATTTTTAATCACACCTTTACTTTGGTTACAGTTTAAAATCTGTCATCCAGAAATCCCTGAAGCTTACAGTGTTTCTTCATCTGCTGAAAATTCTTTTGCCTTTGGCTGCCCTTAGGGTTCAGGCTAGAAGAGCACAGGGAAGTATGCCAAGGTCTTGGACAGATGCAGAAAGAACTCTATTGGGTCTATGGTACTTTGGATTTTTTTCCTTGAAGGAGGGCAAATAATCATTAGAGTGTTTGAATCCTGGGGGAAAAAAAATCAGTAAAGAAAAATAGTCAAAAAGTATTCATATTGCTTTAAAGCTCTTGTATTCTTCACCCAAGCAAAAATATTCTGCTCTTTTAATAAATATGTAAGGCCTCTGAGAATGTAATCTATGAATTAATTGTTAATATTTATTTTAGTTGGAAAAAAAAAATAAATCCTACAAACTTCCTGGTTGCATTACCTTCTAAATCTGGTAGTGAATTTGTATTCAGTAGGACAATCACTAACTTTTTATATTTCCTTAATGAAGCAATTTTGCTACCTTCTTCTCCTCTCCTCATCCTTCTCTTGGTTGAAAAAGAAAAATCAGAGTCCAAAAGGTAAATGAAACAACTTTATTTTCTTCAGATCTATAACAAGTGGGTTGATCTATACCCCTTGTGCATTTGGATCATTATTGTGCATTATTATCAGTGATCATTACTCTAAATTCAGAAATCTGAAGTGCGTTAGCCACTTTGAAGAGCAGCACCTGAGACTGTGTCCATTTGATGTGGCACCTACAATTCAGCTTTCTGTCTGACACAGTTTAGATGAGGATGGGAAATTTTAATTATGAATTATAATAATCAAGGCCAGGGTCATACATGGTTCACAAAATGCTGGTACTAAATAGGGGAGATCTAAAAATACTTTAAAAAAAGTAAATATCAGATTATATCAAACCACTTTCTGAAGTATTTATTTTGGAAAAAAAATATCTACTGATGTCAATCAGTAGATCAGGCTGCCCAGAGGCTTATCCAGCCTGGCCTTAAAGACCCC
>NW_008626723.1:2642-3638 GCF_000691845.1 Merops nubicus | reverse complement strand
AAACAGCCTGAGGGCTCGTGCACATCTGCCCACCCACACCAGCCCCCTCCCGGGCAGCACGGGCACCCTGGGCAGTGGTGCAGGCCAGGTGCCAGGGCACCCCAGGCAGCGAGGCCGCTGCGTGGTGGCGGGGAGGGGTGGCCACGCAGGAAGCAATACTGGGTGTGCTCGTTTCTGCCTGAGTGCTCTCGCAGCCGCATGGGATCTCCTGGGCTTTCACTTTCGTTACCAGTTCATCTTCTGCGGCCTGAAAAAACTCTGGTGGGAAATTCAGCTGACGCAGGCACCGTCCTGCTCCGGCCTGGGAGAAGTGTGGGTGACCCTGCCCAGGGCAGGTGAGTGCCCAGCGCCCTGGGAAGCCGGGAGAGACGAGCTCAGCTGCCCTCGCTTGGGCACCAGTGCTGGGACAGGATTGTTCTCCAGACAGTCAGTGTGCCAGCAACTGTCAATCACTCAGCAATTACCTAAAACACGGCCCAAGTTCTCACCACTCCACTTTTTTTACCTGTTGCCTTTGTAGTACAGTTCTCCTCTCTCCTTCAGGAGCATGCAGCTGTGGGAGCTGGTGGGGAAGCGAGCCCAGGGACAGGGCCCTGAGCCCTGAAAACCAGGGCCATGGCAGGAACACAGCAGGACGCCCAGAGATCCTTGTCCAGCTGGCAAAGCTACAGTCTGCCTGGGGTGGTGTGGCCTTCAGAGCTCTGCTGCCCAGACTGACACCCCCAAACAGCTCCAGCTTCTCACCATGGAGCCCAGCCCTGTGTCCATGAGATGAACTTCCGTGGGCTGGGAGGGCCCCACCCCAGTGTCTGCTCCCGTACAAACACTGGCCACAAACTGGTGCTTTTCAGCTCACCTCCTCCCTGCCAGTCCTCACTATGTGCCCACAGCAGCCTGGGAGGAACGGGACAGCCTGGGAGGAACAAGTGGCTCCAGCCCCAGAAGCTCCCAGCTCTCCCCCACCGTTTAATTGTCTGTCGTACGAAACGCACTTGG
>NW_008626723.1:312-2623 GCF_000691845.1 Merops nubicus | reverse complement strand
TCCCGGTGCTCCCGCAGCCAGACCTCGCAGGAGGTGAGCTGGGACCCCGGCGAGCTGGGGACGGGCACCCAGCACAGGGCCAGCATCTCCCATACCGTCTTTTTCCAGTAAGACAAAGGAAAGGAATGGGGAAATCGGCGCCAGGACTGCCCTCCCTGCCCTCCCTGCCCTCCCTGCCCTCCCTGCCTCGGCTGGGGACGCTCCCGCTCCAGCGAGTTGCATCACGCGGCCAAACGGCTTTCACAATCCCCGCCCCACATCACCCACCGGAGCCACCCGGGCACAGCTGCCCCGGCCCAGAGCACCAAGGTCACCCACAACGTCTGCAGCCGCCGGGCGCTGGCTGGGCACAGGGGGTCTGGGCAGATCCAGGGGGTCCTGGGGCTGCTGCGCTCGGCATGCCAGAGACCTGCACGGCCACAAGTGCCCGGGAGGGCTGAGGATGTGCACAAAACATCCTGTTTCTTCTCCCTTCTCCCTCCCCTTTTTGATAGGAAGGAGAAAAAAAAAGGGGGGAGGAAATTAGTGATGGGAGAGAAAGTGGGCAGTGCTCCGTGTCGAGAGGGCAACTGGAATCAAACCATGTCAGGGTTTCATTTCAAACAGGTCCCATGGAAAACTCTCAGCTGGCTGGTGGGCAAGTTACTCAAGGGAAATTCCTCCTTCCTGGAGCTAGAAGAGAATGGAGGAACGGTGGCTGCAGCAGTGACCGATGGAGAGGCTGACCCAGCTCTGCCAATCTCTGCCCCAGTGATGCCCCAGCGATGCCCTGGTGCTGCTCCAGCAACAGTTGCTGTGCTGGTGATGGCTCTCAGGGGCGTGGAGGCTCAGAAAGTCTCACAAAGCCTCTGGGAAGGTAAACACAGTGTCTGGGCTGAGCTGTGGCCAAACACGTTGTCATCTCCGATGAGCTCAACAGGATGCCGAGTGGTGCTGTGTGTTCAGGGGAGAGAGGGAGCATGGGCCTTTGTAATTGATTTCCTAGAAAACTGCCTCTGTGTTTGGAGCAGAAGCATGAGGAGCGCAGGCAGAGCAGCCTCCTTCTCTAAGTGGCATCTCGAGGGTCTTAATTATTTTTCAAGAGTGGAAGTATTTATTTAAGCAGCTTCTGGAGAGGTCCCAAGGCTCCTGCTTGTTGCCTTCCCCTCCCTGAACCCCACAGGCACATCCTGCATGCAAGGTTCCTCCGCGTCCCTCTCCACTGCTCCTGGGATGTGCCAGGCACAGGGCTGGGAGCTCGGCCAAAGCAGAAATGCTCCAACCACGTCACCTGTGGGCAGGACGCAGCCTCTGCTCCATCCCCTCAAGCTTCTCAGTGAAGCAGGAGGTCTTGCTGGGGACCCAGCCTTAACCCGTCCTCGCTTTGGCGCCCACATGGTCCCAGAACTTTGCTGAGGCCACAAAAGCCTGCTGTGATTATCCAGCCCAGCTAATGGAAACCAGATGAACCCCAAAATTAGTCACAGCTTCCTATTTTCCCACTCGGTTTCAAACGCAGTGAGGGCGAAGCTTCAGCGGGGTTGCGCTGGCATCAAAGGCCCACAGTCCCAGCACAACCCCCTCCTGCCTGCCCTGGCAGCCCCCAGCCCCCTCTGCTCCGGGCACAGGTGCCCACAGGCAAGGACCAGGTCACGGGCTCGGCCACAGGAGCCCAGTGAGTGCAGCCCCTCCCCCGTGCCGCCACCAGGTCTCTGCCAGCACCGTCCCTGGCTCCTCGCCCCCAGCAGCGTTTGCTCCTTGAGCTCTCTGCAGTGTGGGGTGGGCAGGAGCACCTCGGGCAGCAGCAGATCTGAGGCTGCTGCCTTGTGGTCCCACTTCCCAGGGCAGCCATGGCCATGGCCCTGACCCGGCTGCCCCAGGGGAAGGTGCTGTCCTGGTGCCCAGGCACGGCATGTCCCCATTTCCCTGACATGAGCCATAAATCCACCCCGTGCTATCAAAGCCAGGGCGGCCACTGGGCACAGGGAACAGTGTGCCCATGCCACAAGGGCTCTGCTGTCCCCTGGGGCCCCGGCGTGACGCAGAGGGGTCAGCCCAGAGCTGGCCGGGCTATTTCTGCTGCAGCTGAGGGACATGAAGGGAGGTCCCATTGGAAAGCCAGCCTGGATAGGCCCCACAGGGTCCGACCCTGTTGGGAGGGAGCAGATGAAGAACCCCGGGGATGGAGGGACTGGCCCTGTGGGCTGGCAGCTGGCAGGGGACAGAGTGGGCAGCACGAACCTGCCAGAGCTCAGCCAGCCCACGGGCAGTGTGGGGCTTGGAGCTGGTGGGCAGGGGAGAGCAGAGGGCACCCAGGAAGCTCCTCACTGTC
>NW_008626723.1:0-259 GCF_000691845.1 Merops nubicus | reverse complement strand
CAAAATCCTAGGAAATGGCATTTTGTCTGAGCGGGAATTTCCACAGGAAACCTTGCTTCCAGTCACTCGGATACAGCTGGGAACAACCCCAGCAAATGCTCAGTCTGGGCAGCCAACGAGCATTATTACCTGGGCAGAGGCTCTTTGTTGCCTCACATCGTAGATCCAGCCTGGAAAACACACCCAGGTTTCTGTGGCCTGAAACGCGCAGGGAGGAGCAGCCCCCCGGCTCTGCCGTGGGAACCAGAGCCCCCCAGCA
>NW_008626722.1:0-1174 GCF_000691845.1 Merops nubicus | reverse complement strand
TGTTAGGCCTAGTCATTGGTAGAACAGCGGGTGAAACCTGCACTGTGCTGGCATCAGGATCAGCCAAGCCACGCTGTGCTGAGCCCAACCGAGCTGGGGGACGGTGCCACGCTAAATTGCACCAGACAGAGCCGAGCCGGACCAGGCTGTACCATGCCGGAGTTTGGAGCCACAGCTACCGCACCGCTTGCTGCACACCCACCACACCTCCTTCCCCAGGAGCCGGAGCTGCCATACCTGCTTTCTCAACTGCTGCAGTGCACTGCAGTGCTGCGTCTGTGATCCCCTGCTCAGCGATTCCGGATGCATAGCTGCAGCTTCTGCTGCCTAACACCATACCAGAACTGCATGCCCCAGGGCGCTGCCATTTTGAGTCCGGTCACTACTTCCTGGACTCCAACTCCCAGGAGGCAAAGTTACCGGAACTTCCGGCCAACATCATCCTGAGCACCGGAACTTGCTGAATTCACTCCACAACTATGATTCCCATCATTCCCTCGAGAGACTTTCCCACAGCACCATCTTAAGACTGGTGATTGGGACTGTTGAACTTTTTTTTTTTTTTTTTCTTCTCCCTTCTGACCAGTGAGAACCTGCCAATCCACAATAAACTATATTTTTGTGCATAATGGACATTGGTCTTGATTACATTTTTTTGAGCATGGTAAAGGGGTTTATACTTTTAGATCTACCCCTTGAGAGGCGAGCATCACATGTACGTCTCAGCCTCATTTTTAGTCCTCCCTTGTCTCTCTGGGCAGGGAGGAATTTGCAGATACCTTGGCCCGGTACCCTCTAGTACTGAATTGTGATATAGGGGCAGGCAATGGGAACAAATGGCAGCATGCCTGGTTCCAGCTCTGGCAGATAGTAGCTCGGGGGAGGGGGGGCAGGAATGGTGGCCCCTGGGCCTCTTCAAGACATGGTAGCAGATTCTTCTCCCCTCTCTCTCATTTCTTACCAGGCAATGTAGCTGGAGCAGTCTTTCCTGGTGCAGTCTTTCGGAGCAGTCCCATGGTAAATAAGAAGGTTGCCTAGCTTGCAACGTCTTTTATAGTGATTACAGTATGGCTTGTCCAATTAGAGCCAATTTCATATAAAAATATTCTCAGATTTCATTTTTTCTGGACTCTTCTTAAAGAGTTCCAATAGTTCCATGCCTGACCAGTAGAGG
>NW_008626721.1:0-8781 GCF_000691845.1 Merops nubicus | reverse complement strand
TTCCTTTGCATGCTGCTGTATCCTCAGGATAAACTTCAGTTTTCAAAAATAAATGATTAAATTTTCTTAAGTTTGGCTTGCTTAGTAGAGCTTCAGTATGTTAATTATACCCAAACTGTTTTTTTGGCCCACAGTATCAATGTTCCTTTTAAAGGCAAGGGTGGTTTTTTTTACTTGAAAGAATTTATGGTGGACTGAGGGGGAAAAAAAAACTTGACTCATCTCATTTCTTTCAATAATATTTATGCTTATGCCCTGTTTTTATAGAATAATCACCTTGTGTGAAGGGGTGTATTTTAAAATGGAATTTTATCTGAGTCATACTGGATAATGTGGACAAAATTCACCCTTTTTGAAATTTAAAAGCTCTTTGCATCATTGTCCTGAATAGCCAGCATTTTGTTTTACCTGTCACTGTTGCTTTTTAGGCTCTGCTGATGATTTCTGTTTCCCCCTTAGGTGGTTTCCATGATGGATGGTCTCACCCATATCATATCAGTTATGATTGACTGTGTCAACTTCTCACCATATGGTACCAAGTACCAGCCAAAAAACAGATGTAAGAAAACACTTCCATACTGGGGTTTTCTGTGTCTTTCTTCCAGAGCTGGTTGAACCTGGGAGGAGTTGTAGAGGCCAAGATGCTGACTAGGGTATCAGTGATCTGTATGTGCTACACAATGTCTGAGCACTGAAGGGATTGACAAAAAAAAAGAGAAATGGTAAAAAGGAACTCAAAATACCATCTAGTTTGCATATTGGAGTATAGATCTCTTCTGTTTGTTGAGTAGTTGCTGCACAATCTGCCAAAATGCATCTGAAGTGGATGTGAACACTGAGGTCACTGCAGAACTGCTGCTTTCTGAGGCCATGGGTGTGATTTCATTTGTGATTTCATTGCTGCAGGTGAAATCTGCTGCTTTTGCTTTCCTCACATGTAGTCTGAAGCAGAAATGCTTGATTGTAATCCAGTTTAATTCTAGAATACCTGCCTAAAACTGGTGCTCAACTGTTAAAATTTGAAAGGCTACAGCTCCTGAAGCTGCTTGGCATGAAACAGTCAAGAGCAGGGTTAGCAGAAGACAAAAGGTGGTCATATATCATAAAGTCTTCTGTTTCCAATTCTCATTTACAACTAAACCAACATCATTCAGTATAGAAATTAAAAGTATTTATAATTTCTCTGCCCCTATGAACTTGTCAAAGCAGTAGGACCTTGTGTTGGAGTCCTGCAAATACAAAATGCTTTAATTGGAAATATTGATGAGGAAGAACACGATGGAAACTTCACTTTTTATATAAATAAACTAATAAAACTTGATACTTCCCTTCTTCCTCACCTGTTGCAGAATTTAAGTGTATTGAGCTGGTGTCTGTAGAGTGGCTCCTGTCTCTTTGCAAGTAGGTGTTAAAAATATGTTGTATGACCAGCTATAAATTAAAAAAAGAAGGGCCACAGCAAACAAACCCATTAAAAAACCCCAGGAAACCTATCTGAGGTGGTAAAAGAAAATTATGCATTAAAAAAAATTGAATGTCTTACATTAGATCTGGTTTTAAACTATTTGTATGTAGGTAAAGTTTGGGAATCAAAGTTTTATTCCTCATGCAGACAAAGTTCAAGTGTATTTTGTTGTAATGAGTGTTGTTGAGATAAAGAAATTAATGGGTGAGATAAGAAAGAAATTAATGGTGGTTTTTTTTTTGTTAGCACCACAGACACCTACAGATTGGTCTAAGAAGAAGAAGGAGCCCCTTGGGAAGCTTGCTTCTCTGTTTAAACTCCTGGTGATGTTACTGAACTCTTTCCATGAGTTTAGTTCCCAAGAAGCCTGCTCAGAAACGTTGGTCTCCGTGGGCCCTTCCATTGTTGCCATTCTTCACAACATCATCAGCCACGTTTCCCTGCCAGCAGTGATTGGGAGTATGTTTGCAGCTTTTTCAAAACCCCTGGCAGTGTTTTATGAAAGAACAGAGTGAGTATTTTAGGAATGGCTGGAATTTTGGATTCACTGCTGCATGCTGCTGCTGAAATTCCCTGTGGTTTGCAGTGGTGTGTTTGAAGGTAGCGTGGGGGTTTTCTGTGCCAAATCTCTGAGAGCACCACATTTGGAAAGACACCACTTCAGTAGTGCACCCAAATGCTGCAGGAAGAACAGGTCTGTGCTATGGAGCTGCTGAGCACTTGCTGTTTTCTACAATTGCTGCATAAAAACTTGGGGTGCTGGCGTTGCTGGAGCACCCTGATGTCACAGTGGTCACTGCAGAGCCCACGGCCCAGCCCTGCCATCTCGTGAGTCTCAGAGGGACTCAAAACACCCCCCACCAGAGCAGCAGCCTCCACAGTCATGGTTTTCTTTAGAAATAACCCCAAACTTGCCTGGTCACCCATGAAAGGAAAGCTGTGGGGCTTCTGAGGGCTTGGCACTGAAAATTGTCAGCACTTCAGAGTAAATACATCGTCACATCTGCAAGACCAAGGTGTTTGGCATCCATTGGCTGTTTATTTTCACTGCTGTGAAGTTATGAACAGAAGAAGGCAGTTAAATTACTTCATAAGGAAACCTTTAATTTTAAGTTTCTGCTAATTACTACTCCTCTTTCCATTGATTCTTCTTCAAGTCAGCACATGAGTGAGGGTTAGAGGATAGGCTTCCTCTAAACTATTCACATCAGGAAACGTTTACATTGCCCAGTGGGAGGCTTTTTTCACATGATTTCTTCACCAGGTTGTACACTACAACTCTTGTGCAATCCTTGAGTGCATTGTGTTTAATTCTCATGCTTGGGATAAAGGAGACAGGAAAATATAAGGTGGGTTTTTTTTGCTTGTTTTGACAGGCTTCCTGATGCATCTGAAGTGTACAGTAACCTTAACAACCAGGTAAGTGTGCTGGAGAAATAGCTGGGGGTTGGGAAAGTGCACGACTGCAGAGTTTTGCCATTCATCTTAAAAAATAATAATTTGGAAATGTAATGAAGATAGAGATTTATTTTTTAAGTTATTTATTTTTTGCTACCAAGGCAGCTGAGGGGGGGAGCACTAAGTTGAACCCTCAGACTTTCCCTGCGGTGAAGCTTGTTTAAAAGAAACCTGTTTATTCTAGGGCATGATAACATTTTAAGCTTTGAAATAGTGAAGAGATGCAATAGTTGAATGGAAAAATAACCCAAAGCCTTGTTGCTGCTTCCCTCTGTCAGCTGGAAGAGCTGCTGGCCGAGATCCTCCTGTGCTTACAGTCTCACTGCAGCGGCTCCTACGACCAGGAGCTGCTGGAGCAGCTTTCCCCACTGCTGGGCCTCGTGTTCCAGCACAGGAACAAACAGATCCGCAGCCAGTGTGCCCAGTTCTGGAACACCACCTTTGCCAAGACTGCATCCTTAACATACCCTGAGGAGCTGAAGTAAGATCATTTTTGAAATAGATTTGTGTTTTTAGAGGAGGAGGCCTCAGGTTCAACACAAAGGAATTGGTTTCGTTCTGGTTTGCCCGTTTGTATCCCGCTCGCTGCGCACGGGGGGATACCTGCTGGTTTTATTGTGTGCCTTCCCCCTTCTCCTCTCCCTGAAGTTTAAAGTCCTTTTTTTTTTGTTGAGCAGATCTGTGTTAATTGAAGCCAAGAAGAAAATGCCTCTCTTGCTGCCTGGCTTGGAAAACGTGGAGATGGCCGAAGACAACAGCGGCCCGTTCTCTGACGCGGTAAAGATCTTGTTGACCCAGAGAGGTCCTTCACTGTGTGTAACTTCATGGGAATTTTTTGGGAGGTAGAGTTGTTCAGGAGGCAGCAACGAGGCCCCTTTTGGCTTTCACAGTGATTGGCCTGCACTGGGTTCATGTTAAGACTGATAAACCCTGCTGTGGAAGCAGCGGTCGCGGGCCGATCTTAGTGGGCTGCCGGCTGTTGGGATGCTCCCCTGTCTTCCTCCTCCCCCCAAAGGGGAGAGGTTTGGGAATCAGACCAAGGGTGCACGTGGTGCTCGGCCCTCCCAGGGGAACAGCCACTGCAGGGCCATATCTGAGAGGGTAGGTTGGAAAACTCCCTCCCCACACTCACAAGGTGTTACCGGGACCAATGATCAACGTACGAATTATTCGGTTTATTGAAAGTCTACACAGATGGAGGGCTGAGGTTCAGCAAAGAATTTTGCTTTCAAACTTCCTCTGTATAGCAGAGTTGAATTAAATTTTTCTCTTCAAATCCCCTGCCAGGTGACAGGCAGCGAGGGTCAGGCTCCAGCTGTGGCTTCTAACCAGCAAACAGTGAGACGTTCGTTAAGACGACGGGTGGAGGCTGCAGAAAGCACAGCAGGTAGTCAGGATGCAGAAGATGGCCACCAAAAGAGAGGCAGACATAAAGATGAGGACTTGAGCTCAAAGAAGCCTCCTGATTCAAAGGAAGATAGCTTGAAGGCTGACCCAGAAGGTCAAGACTGTAGCTTGGGTGCAGCAGGTCAGAAGAAGACGGAACGCCCGCGATACTACACGAGAAAAGCTTCCCAAGAATTGTTTTCCAGCACAGAAAACTCAGAGGCTGATGGCTCTGACACCAAGGAAGACAGCACGAGGAAGAGAAGATACACCAGAGTGAAGAACAGAAGTGATTCTCCTGAAGGGAAATTGAAACATCCACAGCCAGGAAGCCAGAGCCATGAGGCGTCTTCCCAAGAAAGCAGAACCAAGAAGCTGTTGGACACGACTGAAGGTGACCTGAAAATCCCAGGGGTTCCTGCAGGTGCTGGCAGAGCTGTGGGAGCTGCCAGCCCCAGGACTTCCCCCCGTGTGCAGGACACAAGTGTGGAGCTAACACAGAGTGGGATGTTGGTGGAGTCTGACCAAAGCTGGAAACCAGAGGAGGAAAGTAAACACACTGAGAAGCAAAACCATGCAGAATGCTGTTGTTCAGACATCCTGTCAGGATCCAGTGCTTCAGGTGGGGATGTCCTCCCCTTGCATACACCCGAGTGTCAGCAAAGACAAAGTGGAAAGCCAAAAACACTAAGGACCTACTGCCACAGTGTTAAAGATTCAGACCAAGAACTGATGTCACTCACCCCAGCAGAAGGTGAGAACACGCCTGAATGGAGCAAGCCCCAAAGCACCAGCCCAGAGCAGAGCTCCCTGAGGATATTAGAGGTGTCTGGTAACTTACCTTTGGGTGAGAGCTTGTTCATGGCACCTTATGCCATGAGCACTCCACTGCAGCCTCTGAAGGAACCTGTGACGTTTAGCTTGGGAGGAGAAGGAACACCTGGAGATAACCTGCAAGGGAGCATTGTTAAGGAAGAGGATCTGGTGAAGCCAGAATCTGTTGCAGGTGAAATAGCTGCTGCCTATGTAGTAAAAGAAGAACCTGCTGAGGAAGTTGGTCTGATGAAGCCAGAGTCTGTTGCAGGTGAAATAACTGTTGCCTACACTGTAAAGGAAGAACCTGTTGATGAGAGCGGCCAAACTGACCTGTGTCTGTCTGCCTGTGTTGTGGATGGACCTGGAGACAGTCTGGCTGTGGGGGGTCAGAGTGAAGGACCAGCTGCTCCAGGACAGGAAGCAGTCAGTCAGAATGGACCACTGGAGGAGATGCCTGAGGCACAGACCGCTTGCAAACTGGAGAAGACAGAGCTGGACGAGCCAGCAGGCGGCCAGGACAATGAGAGCCCTGTGGGGGAAAGGGGCGTTGCTGGGGATGATGGGGAGCTGAAGGAGGAGGCGGGGACAGTGGTGCTGGTCCTGTACCCAGTGGAGGTGGGAGGAGGCCCCAGCGTGGGCTCCCTTGAGCAGGTGGCAGCTCAGGACCCCCCGGCCACCGAGAGCCCCGGGGAGGCGCAGGGGCGCTGCGTCTGGTCTCCCTCTGCCTCTCCCTCCACCAGCATCTTGAAGAGAGGTGCAAAAAGAGGCCAAGAGGACAACTCCCCATCACCTGCCAACAAGGTACCGCCTGGCACGGCCCCCCAGGGCACACCCAGCAGGGACAGGACACCCAGCCCTGGCCCCTCTTCCTGGTTCTCTGGCAGCTGCCAGGAGGGGGCTTTTGGGGGAAGGTACAGGCACTGCCAGGAGGTGGAGGCTTGGAGGGGTTCCTTTTGGGGGAAGGTACAGGCACTGCCAGGAGGTGGAGGCTTGGAGGGGTTCCTTTTGGGAAGGTACAGGCACTGCCAGGATCTGGAGGCTTGGAGGGGTTCCTTTGGGGAAGGTACAGGCACTGCCAGGAGGTGGAGGCTTGGAGGGGGTTCCTTTTGGGAAGGTACAGGCACTGAGGGGTGTTGTCAGGGGGGTGTTTCTCAATCCCAGCACCAACGTCCACGCTGCCCGGGTGGCGGTGCCACAAGTGTCACTGCAGAGCCTGTGGGCCTGGGCTCTCTCCACGGGGTTTTGGGCAGCTCCCTACACACTGTGTTTAACTTCAGCAAGGAGGAGAGCAGAGTTTCTAACCCTCTTCCCTCTCACAGGTCCGTCGTGTCTCCTTTGCAAACCCCATCTACCAGGAAGGGGTGGCGGATGACATCGACAGGAGCCCTGTTGTCAGGTTCCATTTGTCACCATCTTCCAGAACTCCTAAATCTTTGCCTGGTGTTCAGAGCAAGGTAAGTGCCATTTACATGGTGTCCACGTGCTGAAGTCCTCCTGTTTCTCATCTGTGGTAGGCAACAGCACTCTGGTGTATGTTTATGTGCTAAGAGCACAGAACCAGTGAGTGTGAGAAGCAGTTGTGACTGCTTTTACCTGTTAAAAATGCACCCAAATCTAGGTAGCCAGAAAGCTGCAATTCATTGAATTCCTGCAATCCTGAGAGATCATCTTTCCTCTTTTTTTTTTTCTATCCAGACTATCACCACTCCATCCAAAGGATTCCTGTCCCCAAGACTTCGTAACGCTAAGTTTGGAAGCTCAAAGAAGTGTTTAGTAAGAAGTGCTTTCATTCATGGGTTGTTTTTTTTCCCCCCATATTGAGCTGTGGGACAGGGAATGGAATAATTGCTCTGCTTTGTTCAGGAGATGGCCAAGGGGTCGCTGCCATCCCCCACGGGGTGTGTGTACCCTGCCCTGGTCAGCTGCACAGCACCCATCGGCGTCATCCTGCCCCGCATCACATCCAACATCTGGTGAGTGGGTTGTTCCTCTTGAGAGACACCTTTTACTAGAAACTGAGTTCTCACTGAACCTGCCAACCCCCAAAAGGGGATGACTTAGAATCATAGAAGGGTTTGGGTGGGAAGGGACCTCTCAAGGTCATTGAGTCCAAACCCCCCTGCAGGGAGCAGGGACATCTGCAGCTAGAGCAGGGTGCTCAGAGCCCCATCAAGCCTGACCTTGAATGTCTCCAGGGATGGGGCCTCCACCACCTCTCTGGGCAGCCTGGGCCAGGGGCTCAACACCCTCAGTGTCAAAAAACTTCTTCCTTAAAAAATAAAGGCATTTTTCTGCCACAAAGTGTTTTATAAAAGGGGGGAGATTCGTTTGGTGAGGGAGAGACTTAACTGTTCTGGGATTATTCAAGTCACCTATGGAAAGTTTGCACCCAGGAACACTCCAGTTCCTGTGGTGGAGCAGATGGATCTTTGTGGTCTGTGGTGAGGCAGATGGAGCTTTCTGTGTGTTGAAAGCCAAGTTGATTTTGGGAAAAAACATCCATTTCAAAGGTATCAAGGCCAGATGCTTATCTTGTTTGGTTTCCAATCTGAGTGTGGATCCCCTTTTCCAACGTTGGAGCTGCCCAGAGTGGCCTTTTCTAGTGTCCTTGTCATGAGTGGGAGGAAGAGGAGCCATCTGAGCAGGCTCTAGACTGGGATTCCCTGGTGAATTTGGGACAAAGTGCCAACAGGTGTCGTTCTGCAGCTGGAATGTCATTGCAGTTTGGGTTTTTCCTTCACTTCTGTGTCTGCAGATCATCGCTGGTGTCATTTCTACCATAATAAAACATTTTTCTTTTCTCCCACCATTTTCCTCCCTTGCTGAAGTGCCAGTGGGTTGGGGCAGCTCATTCGAGCAAAGAACATCAAGACAGTGGGTGACCTGAGTTCTCTGACAGCATCAGAAGTCAAAACTCTTCCCATCCGCTCTCCCAAGGTTGCCAACGTTAAAAAGGCCCTTCAAGGATATTATGAGCAACAGGTAAAATTTAATTTCAGTACCCAAAAAGCCAGTGTTAGCCTGGTGAACTAACATCCACCCTGAGGGGGAAGGGTGGGGGGGTTTTACCTCTGCCTGTGTGGGTAACCTGGGGACTCGTGGGGGTGCGGCCTGGCTGCAGCAGGGTCAGTGGGAGTCGTGGGTGTCCTCGGTGTGTGGCTGCAGCGGGGTCTCGGCGCGTCACCCTTGGGGCCTGGGGGCCTTTGGTTGGCTTGGCCTGGAAAACGCCTCTTGTTCTTCCCCAGAAAAGCCTGCAGGTAAAATCTCAGGGCTCGGAGGAGGTCATTGTCATCGAGGATGCAACGAGTCCCCTGAGGAGAGGCGGGGATGTCAGCGAGGCCCAGGACGGGGCCCTGCCGGAGAACGGGGCCCTGCCGGAGAACGGGGCTTTGACAGAGAACCGGGCCCTGCCGGAGAACGGGGCCTTGACAGAGAGTGGGGCCCTGCCAGACAATGGGACCCTGCCGGTGGAGAACATGGCCCTGCCAGAGAAAGGGGCCCTGCCATCAGAGAACGGGGCCCTGCTGGTAGAGAACGTGGCCCTGCCAGAGAACGGGGTACTGCCATCGGAAAATGGGGCCCTGCCAGAGAAGCTGGAGAATGGGGCCCTGCCAGAGAATGTGGCCCTGCTGGCGGGAGGCAGGGGCCCGCCGGGG
>NW_008626720.1:0-12301 GCF_000691845.1 Merops nubicus | reverse complement strand
GGATGAGAAATGTGGACAGCTGTGGTCACTAGGCTGTGGGAGCCCTGGGCAGAGGAATGAATACAGAAATTGCTTATTTTAACCACCAGCCTTATATTTTTCTGATGATGTAACTGTGTGGTTCACTTATGGCTACAGCCGAGCAGTCTGACATGCGGGTTTTGAAAAGCTGCTGGGGGTTTATTAACCATCATAGCTTACTAATTCTTCAGTTTCTGAATTAGTGGCAGAGTTCATGACTAACTGAAGAAACTGACCCTTGAGATGAAATGGATTGAGGCATAGGAGAAAAAACTAATTTAGAGGATGTGGCACTGTGCCTGAACTAAACTGAGCCTGGCTGAGTGTTGTGCAGCTGTTGTCATATTGTCCAGTTCCAGAGCAAACCATATGGATATGCTCCAAGTCATAGAACATGGGGGGCTTAACACTCTCATCACACCATATTCCTCTAAATTCCATCAAGAGCTTTCTAAATAGTCTTCTAGAGCCAGTTTCTGTGCTTCCTCTCTTACATTTATCAGGTGGTGGAGTTACTGCGTGAAGCGCCTCAGTCTGGAGAGGTTAAAGAGCTAAGACGACTGCTGCGTGCTCCACACTTAAAGGCAAGTCCTGCATAAGGAAAGAAAAAGTTTGCTGATAGAGCTTGTCTGCAGTGGGAGTGAAAAGAGATGGCCAGCTCTTCACAGGAACTGGCAAAGCAGCTGGAAGAGATGTAGTTTCCTAGCCATGAACTAACCTGGCTGTGGAATTGGATGTGGGCTGTGCCTGAAGTCGCTGCCGTGAGCTGCATCTTATTTAGAGGCCATGTCTGAGAGAAATGTTTCTTACAAAGTTAGATCCTGACCAGTCAATGCAGACATGTAAACCCAAATTTTCCTCATAGCTGCAAAATCTGCATTCTTTACCCTAAAGCTCCAGACAGAAATTTTTCATCTTTTTTAATTTTTCCAGAAGAAGCAGAGAGGAACTGTTCTTAAAACTGTTTCACAGCCTGAATTTCCAAGGGGAAAGGAGAAAATGTCATGTGTGGAAGGATCTATGTTCACACAGGAACTTGTTTGCTGATTTCTGTTTTCTGACCAGTCACTGTGTAGATCTGTTCTGTTGTATGGTCTTTGCTTCTGGGTTGATTGGTTTGCTTGGTTTTGTTTATACCAGGCCTTGCTATCTGCTCATGATACTGTGGCCCAGAAAGATTTTGAACCAACCCTTCCACCACTGCCAGACAACATACCTGAAAATGAGGAAGCTATGAGGATTGTCTGCTTAGTAAAAAACAACCAGCCTCTGGTGAGGGAGATTTCTCATGTCTGTCAAGTTATTTTAACTGAAATGAGCACTGCTAGCATATCACATGCATATTGTTTTCTTTTGAGGAATGTCATAGAGATTGGGTGCATTTTTATCCAGTTTTTACAGAATCACAAGAATTGTTGAGGTTTGAAAGGGCCTTAGGAGATCATTTAGCCCTGTTCAGTGCAGGTTATAACCAAAGCAGGTTGCTCAGTTCCTTGTCTCCCAGGGCTTGAACATTTGGCAGATATTTTTATCTCATATAATGAAAATGCAAATTGGATTGAGTGCTGTTCCCCTTGACCAAAATAGTAAGAAAAGGAGGAGAGACATTGAAAGGTTCTAGAGAAATTATTTGTGTTTATAAGCAAAAAACATAGTATAGCTCAACTAATCTGTTTTAGGAAGCTATATCTGTAATATTTGAGGTAGAAAAGATTTCCTACAGTTAGTCAATGAGGTTATTTTAATAGGATGGAATTTGAAAGCATTGAAGGACTCAATACTAATAATGACACACGGTTGCTAGATCCATGGGGTGCTAAAAAAGCTGTCTTTCAATGCCTGCTTGTCATTACAAGGAAGCTTCCTGGGGTTCTTCAGTGTGTTTTCTCTTGGTTTTTCTTTGCCAGGGTGCCACCATCAAACGCCATGAGGTAACAGGTGACATAACAGTTGCCCGTGTGATCCACGGCGGGCTCGCGGACAGAAGTGGTATGTGTAGTGTGAAACAGTGTGATACAAGACATTGAAATCACATTTTTGAAGTAAGATAATAGCTTCTAGAATTAGTCTTCTGTTATAGAACAAGATGTGTCCATTGGACAGCACTGCAAGTAGTGATACGTTGCAGTGATGTTGATTCTGGTTTCCTTAGTTTTCATATGAATGTGCTAAGTTTGAGACTGAGTCAAAAACAAATCCAGTTTTCAGTATGTATTCTTGGCACCAATACCTGGCTAAACTGTCATGAGATTGATCATGAGTATCCCAAATTGCAGTGTAGTATGGATACCAGCAGCTTGTTCCCTAATGGGGAAATGCAAAACATCAGGACTCGGGTTCTATAAGATCATGGGCTTTAAGGAATATGTAGTAATGCTTTTTGGTACTGAACACTTTGGTAGCATTAGTTGCTAGGCAGCCTTGGAGGAGTCTCCTTGGAAATGTTACTATTTTGTCATTATAGAATAGAATATGTTCCATGTTTCTTGGGAAATGCAACATAACTAGCATGTAAAAGATTAGAATTAAAATCAAACTGTAATCATTATAAAATCCTTCCTTTCAGTGTTTTCTGGCAGTTGTTTAGAGAAGAAAACACAAACTGTAGACAACAGCTGATTAAGTTCCTAGTTTGATTAATGTTTTAATCGAGCTGAAGGAAAATGTAGAATTAAACAATACTGTAAAGACTTTGTAAGGACAGGGAGGAGTCTCTAGGCCTCCCACTGCACCTGGAATTTTTAAGGGTCTGGTTGCAAGTCTCATGGCCTATTAATATAATGGGTTTAGCTAGAATAGGTTTAGAAATTAGTTTGGATATGGAGCTATATTAAAATGTTTCTGCTACTTTTATGTCAAATCATCAATAGATTGTAAACGTGTGGGGGAAGTGAGAAAAACCAGAAAACTGAAGTGTACAAGCGTCCTGTGACCTGCAGCAGTCTGCAGTCCTGCCCAGGGCAATACAGCCTAAATCCAAAATGCCTTCCTGCATACTTGGTGTGGGAACTTCTAATGCTGACTTCCAAACCTGTGGCCTGTGTGTCCCTGCCTTGCCTACCCACAATAACCCATGCTGGGATAAAACTTCGGCTGCTGCTTTCACCCTTCTTTTCACTGTAGGGCTGCTGTACGCTGGAGACAAACTGGTGGAAGTAAATGGAGTTCCTGTTGAGGGTCTTGAGCCTGAGCAAGTTATTAATATTCTGGTATTTAATCTTTTTTGAATCTCTGTTTCTACTTTTATCTTAAGAATAACTGTATGTTTTACAGGCACACACACACTCTTAGAGGAGAAAGTCTGAAAATCTTAAAAGACAATTCAGATTGATTCCTTACTGTGGATGAATTTCACAGCTGCTCATGAGACAAACTGGTGGAAGTAAATGGAGTTCCTGTTGAGGGTCTTGAGCCTGAGCAAGTTATTAATATTCTGGTATTTAATCTTTTTTGAATCTCTGTTTCTACTTTTATCTTAAGAATAACTGTATGTTTTACAGGCATACACACACTCTTAGAGGAGAAAATCTTAAAAGACAGTTCAGATTGATTCCTTACTGTAGATGAATTTCACAACTGCTCATGAAATCAGAATGTATGAAAAGAGAATTAAATCAAACCCTTGTTCTGGACAGGAATTAACTTAATTGTGACTTTCACCTGCAGCTTCTGGGGAAAATACTGATTTATTCAGACTTTGCTGACTGATAATTTTTCTGGAAGCTCCACTCAGTCAGTATGCCACAAGAAAGTAGTGGAAAGGTCCTGTTCTAATTCGAGCCCCTGTTACAAAACGCACTAAAGCAGAGTGAAAGAGTTTGTAAGCTACATGCATTGCCTTGTAAAAAATGGCAGTGGTAGTTACTGCTGTCAAAACTCTCATAAAAAAATCTTTTGAGCTGTTCCTGATACTTATTTGTCACCTTTGCCCACAATATTTTAGGGTTCTTCACTGCAGTGATAGTGTCAGTCAGTAAAGTATTGCTATATGTAATCACTGTCACATCTCTGTGTTTTATTTCTCTGGTTGTACTATTTCTAAGTATAAGACATACAAATTCTATCGGAGTGCTTAATTCTTACATATTTATCTTCTTCCCTGCCACTTACATCACTTGTCTAACTAGGCCCTGCTGTTAATTCAAATTAGATTTCAGTAGAAAAGTTTGGCATTAATATTAAAATTATGTGTATTTATAATGAAACGTATGTAGCATCGAAATGAAAATTATTTAGCAAGATTTTGAGGTTTCACTTTTGAAAATACTACAGTATTGTCACACTGACTCTGCCTAAATTCTCTTTGTAATGTAGATATTATAGTAACCTCAAAGCCATGCTGCGTTAAGCTTCTGATGGCACTGCGTGGTGATGTGTGTTGAATACCAGTCATATTTTAATCCTTTTCTAATCCTTTAGGCCCTCTCTCAAGGGACAATTATGTTCAAATTAATTCCAGTTTCTGATCGGCCTGTCAGCAATCAAACAACAGTAAGAGACATTCTTTTTTCTGGATTGTTACTGCAAACAGTTCCCCCAGTGATGCCTAATGATGTGATACACAGAAATAGTGTTGCTTAAGTCTATTGCAATCCTTAAAGTATTCCTTGCCTTCCTGGCTACCTCTCAGCTGGTATCAGTATGCTGTTGCTGAAGCAGTAAAGGCAGCAAGCTGAAATACAGTTGTTAAGTCATGAAGACATTTTCAGTGATCTACAGGTTGAAGGCCAATTCTTTTCACAATGTATGACTCTGGTTTGGTTTGTTTGGTTTTTTCCTCCCTTAAGGAGCGCTTTGGGACTTGATCTGTTTTTTAAAACTTGACTTCATTATGAATTGACTTAACTATCAGCAATATCTGGCCCCATGATTATGAAGCTTATGCTGTCTCTCTTCTAAACATGGCTTCCAGTTACTCTTGTGTATTGTCTTCCCCAGCTGTACGTGCGAGCCATGGCAGATTACTGGCCCCTGCAGGATCCTGCCATACCATGTGCTGACGCAGGGTTGCCTTTTAAGAAGGGTGAAATACTCCAGATCGTGGACCAGAACGATGCTCTCTGGTGGCAGGCCAGGAAAGTTTCAGATCTCAGTGCCTGTGCTGGACTTATACCCTCAAATCATCTTCTTAAAAGGTAAAGAAGTTGTAATTTTTCTGATTTCCATTTAAAAAATGAGCCAGCTATTCAGACTTTGATACTTAAAACTTTCCTAAGTTATATAGCAGTACAATTCAGACTGACATCTGAAAAACATCTTTCCTCTTTCTGTTCTCTGACTTCTTGCTCTCCTTTCCTTATGAGTTTCTATGTGAGAACAAGCTCCTGAAAGCACCTCTGTCATCTTAAATTGACATCTAAGAAGTTCACAGCAGTTGTCTAGTCTCTGTTAGCTGCTAACACATCTAGTGGCATGTAACAGCTGGAAGTTAAAGGCCCTGACTGTATAGAACCATCATCTGTGATTGTAGAAAAAAAGCTAGTATCAGGGGGAAGAGTGGGATCTCAGTGTATAGTTTAAGGGCACAGCTGTACCAGGAAACAGTATTAAAGATGTCCTGTGAGGCATGAGTGACCTCTTCAGCTTTGGTCAAAACTGAGTAGACCAAATGAAAAGACAGAAAAGAAAACAACGTAAAAAACCCAAAACATGCTGAGAAGGAACAAGGATCTATTATTTCTGCATAAATAGCCCATTATTTTTGCACTCCATGCTTTCAGAACTAGAGTACTAGAGCTGCTGTAGCACACTTTCAGTTTGATCCTCTAGCCACACGGCCTGTCACCCTCAGGGAAGCATAAGGCCACACAATTATAGATGATAAGCTTTGATTTGTACTCTATGTAAGTATCTGTGATCTGTATATGGAAAGTTGAAATCAAACTAGGCTGGGATTGAGGCTGCAAGCAAGAGGCTCTGTGTTGTAGCAGGGGTAGTAGCACTACTACATATAGCAGCAGCACACTCTTCACCTTCCAGGAGTCTGTACTACAGTATGGCTTATCTTGTCCTTATATAGAAACTCAAAATACTCTCAGCACTTCTGGGCTGCTGATCTGGAAGCTGCCTTTAAACAGCTGTGATACCATGTCAGCTTTCTTACAGAACTTCACCAGTGTTCTAGCCCACTGTAATGTTTCTGTTCTTGGTGCCTTCTGTTGGCTCCATACCGAGTGTTCTCCTGTGTAAGCAGTGAATCTGGCTGGAGCATAATGCACCTGTGGACTAGTTTGCTTCTTTAACCATGATATATCTATTTCTGTGTAGGAAGCAGCGAGAATTCTGGTGGTCTCAGCCTTTTCAGCCACACCTCTGTCTCAAATCATCAATGTGTGAGTGAAAAGTTACCTGAATGGTAGAGTAGGAAAGGTCTTGTCTCTGTTTCCAGTGATCCTGAATTAGAAGCTCATACCATTCAGTTTATTTCAAAGATATTGTTTCTGGAGCCATATTACAACCTCAGAAGTGTGTTAACTGTCCCCAGGACAGTGAATACTTAATGGTAGTTGTACCTGGAGTACTGATGGTGGAGGTGGGTGCCTCCAGTGTATTTGGTATTTGACTGTGAGAGAAGCTGTGAATGCCACTCTTTATGAAGTCTTTAAGATCTAGGAGCTCTTTAGGAGAGCCAAGTCTTTCTAGGAGAGTTGGGTGTGAATAAGTCTTGAGGTGATAATTCTACTAGCATGGCTTTCCAGGGACACAGATAACACTTCTGCACTGGTAGATGCCATGTAGTATTTTTAGAATGTTTCTTTGTCATCAAAACTGTTGAGAGAAATATTTTTCCCCTTGAGGTGTAATATAAGCTATGCTGCCCATAAGTTTGTTCTTGGTGAAAAGTCCAGAACCATTATCCTCTGCTAGCTACAGCTTTCTATAAACATGCAATTATTCCCAGACAAAGAATGTTCTTCCCATTTTCTTTCTCCCCATTTCCTTCTGTGATTCTTCATGTTAGTGTAGAATTAATTTTTCCCTTGTGGTAACTCCCAGCCTGAGTGTTTCGTTGCCTAGGCTGCTGCACTGATTGCTTTGTTTGTCAGAGCTAGGGCTTGCTTTCACCATGATGTTATTGCATTTTAACTGCTTCAATGGATATGCTGTGGGCAGTAAGCACTGTGGAAGAAGGTAGGAGTTTGTCTGGACAACATTGCATTCCTGTCCCTGGAATCAGTCTAGTGTATGCCTTTGCATGCTTTGTAAAAAGCTGTCAGAAATGAGGCAGTTTGGTAAAGACATGCAAGAGAAACCCAAGTTCGTGGCATTTTGTGCACTTAGCATAATTGAAATGAAGTTTTTTCACTTGAAATAGTAGAAGATTACATTGTCTGCAAGTGGAAACAAGCTATGCATTATTGGGTCAGGAACTGAGAGTTTGGATGGGATGCTTTGAGGGAGGAAAGACTGCATTTTCTCTTTTCCTTTCCCTCTCTTTCTCTCTCATGTTCAGTAGCTGACCTGAGCAGGTTGAGAGAGCATTTCTTTAAAGGATTTATGGGCAGAATACGGTTGACAGATGCACTGAAAATTGCCCTGTAACTGGAAAATAACTCCTCCTGGTCCCATCTGGAGGAGTACACAAGAACAGAACACACAAACAGTGCAGAATTGTGAGCCCATCAGATTGCCTAAGCCCACGAGATCACATTTCAAGGATGTTAATTGGTGTGCTTTGGGGATGGGAGTGGGAGCTGAATCAATCTCTTCCTTTCCTTACTTGTAAAAATAACTAAATCAAGCAAACAAACCAAAACAATTTGAGTGAAGCATATTGGAAAGTTACACACGTTTGAAAGCTACAGGGGAGAAGGCAGTGAATGGAAAATTGTATTTTGCCATGGTAATAATAAATTGGTACCTACAGGATAAAACAGCTCTGTTAAACCTTTTATTATTTCAAAAGGAGAATTCAATTTAGTTGTATTTTCCTCTGGCACAAGCCCTTCAGAGCACTACTTTAAGAAGAGCTTTTTGCTCATTAAAGACAGGGAACATCACTAAATTTGACTTAATGTTGAAAGTTGATCTGAGCTTCAAATATTTTCTTTCTGAGGTCTGAGTTCAGTCTTGTAAGATCTGTAAGGTTTTTTTCTCCCCGGTGTTTTTCTGACTCAGGTGATTTTTTTTTTTTTTTTTTTTCCCTTGTGTTGATCTGTAGAGGATGACATGCAGATTGATGAGAAGTGTGTGGAAACAGGTAACCAAATTCACTTGAGATTATGCCAGTTGCTTCTAGGAGTAGCTAGTTAACACCTCAGTTTATTTCCTAAATAAATACACTCATTCTCCTAGTGAACTTAATGGTAGAAAATGACTTTTTTATACCCTGGAAACCTCCTCCTTTATTTGTGTAGTAAAATGAGCTGTTAGTAGTTCTGGTGTACAGTGCTTGTAAGTGAAGTGTTGTGCTAAAAAAAGGACCACTGTGAAAATCTCAGCCTGAATGGGATCCAACCTTTATGATTCAGGTTTTGGACTGTGGCTGCAGTGTTACCATAGTTTTGGCCTGTTGTAGATTTAATGTCACAGATGACTGTAGTCTTGGAGAACCCACACAATTCATTGTCAATAAACTAAGCAAAAATAGATTTTTACATGTAAATAGTTCAGATGAAGACTGTTAGCTTGACGTGTTCCCAAAAGTGGCACAGCTCCTGAGGTAATTCAGAAAGGTTTTGTGGAGAGATGTGATCCTGTAGGACTGGGTAGAGAGAGACCAGACAACTAATTCAAGTATGGTGAGCTGTATTTTTGCCACCTCAGTGTAGAGAGAAATGGGGAAAGTATGTGTGAAGACAGATTTGATAGGAGCTGGAAAATTCATTTTTGATTCTGAAATTCTATAGGAGGAAAAGAATTAAATTTTGAATTTATTTTAATATCTTTGCTATCTGGATTACTAAACAAGATGAAGAAACATTTGAGTCTGGTAAGTTCCTCTGACCTAACTCTAGATTCCTTGCTGCTATTCTGCTGTGAGAAGGGTGTCCAGAGACAAGCAAGTGTCTTAGAAAACGAGAAATTGAGAAAAACCAGAATGCCACTTTAGCTTTAGAAGCCATTCTGGCTTGAAAAGTCATTCTATAAAATCCTGTTGCCTTAAGTCTTCCTCTTGTTCTCCAGTTACCTTAGTAGCAAGGTTTTTGTCCTGCTGTCCCACAAGTGTGTTTCTTCCTGTGCATCAGTACCAGAGCTGTTTATCATATCCCAGTCAGTTATACCCAAGCAGGCTGTGGCAGCAGGGGCTGCACTGGTGTCAGGGGGTAATGGGATTACCTGGGGGGAATGGAGGCCTGAATCCCCAGTGCCTGTAGAGCTGATGTGGTAGATGAGAGAGCTGTTCAGGATTCCTGATTGTGTGCATGACTGGCATTCAAGAAACAAAAATGCTTCTCTAAAATGAATTATTTATGTATAAAACAGACAGTTGTTTTTTTTAAATCAGTCTGGGTTTGGGTTGTGGGTTCCGTTTGGTTTTCTGTGTTGTTTTTTTTTTTAGGGAGCTGCTACCTATTTACAGTATATTCAGAATTCTGCAAAACTTAAGCCTTTGAAAATAAATCATTTTGCCACTAAAATAAATCTACTACTGCTAAACTTCTTGTTTGAGATGTTTGGTAATCTTGTGGGGAAGATGTCATTCCACCTTGCCCTGGCTCTTCTCCACAAAGTTCCTACTTGCCAGTCAGATCATCTCTTCTTATGACAGGTGGTTCCTTCTTCCACCTCTCAAGCAATGCCTCCAGTTTTTATGACAGAACCATTAGGTCTACAGGGCAGTCCTTTGTTTTTTGACTAGGATGTTTGTGAGCTGCACTTGGGGATGACTCTTGCAAATCCCATTCACTGCTCAGTGCTGAGTCAGTTCTCTGCTGCACCCAGCCAGTCAGAGGAATAAAGGTGCAAATACCTGCTGTTCTGCACTTTAACCAGTAGTTAAACATCTATGTGATGTCTTTTGCAAGTCCAGTGCTGACATAGATGCTGTAGCTGAGTCTCTCTTTCTTTGGCAACTGAAAATTCATGCTGAAACAGACCTGTCTGAGATTTAAAGCTTGCAGAACCCTTTTCCTAAATTTCCTAAATGTGTAGTGCTGGTTAGAGATAGATATAAAAATCTTAGTATAGACTGTCTTATCAAAACTAATTGTTTCATGTCTGTCTCTATCTGAATATGCAGAGGAGCTAAAAGAAGGTAATATTTTTTTCTTCCTGTCTCCTGTAAGCAGTAATCTATTGGGATTTATCTGTTTATTGCATTACCAGGATCTACCACTTTTCTTATAAATCCCCACTAGCAGAATTGCTTGTTCCACGTGTGATTCACACTGCACTGTGCACCAAAGAATAGAGGGTAGATAAAGCAGAAATGCTCAAAAAGATTTGAATGACAGTTCAAAAGACCTGAAGATAGAAATGATAAAAGCATAGGTCAGCTGAAAAGTACTCTGAGATTTCCTTTGAATGAGCAGTTTTGTGCCAAGTATTTTTTTTTCTACAGTCATAAACAAGAAATTCTTAGTACATACAGAAGTATAGGAACAAAGCTGTATTTAAAAGGAACAAGTACTGAACAGTATATAGCTGTGAAAGAAGAGTAACTGATGCACCCAATTTTACATCTAATTTTGATACTTGCACACTTATGAGATAACTGCCAATCAAAGAACCTAGTGCTAAAAGAGGATGCATTTCATACTTTGCAAATTAAAATAATGTTTTTGCCTTTAAACAATTACTGTACTTAAAGATATGCCTGTGTCTTCTGTATCTTAAAGGAAATACACAGCTTGGGTAACTACATGCTTCCTATATATACAGTTTCTAAACTGTTAGAACATTGACCTATTGACAAATTGATTTTTTTGAGCCTTATAGGAAAGATCTCATTAGCAGAAAATACAGCAATTTAGAAGGCTCATCTGAATGGTTAAGCCTTCAAAAGGAACAGCAGGAAAGTGGGAACAAGAATAGGAGGAAATAGATTAGTCTGGGATGTTGGAGCACAGGTATCACTGACCCAAAGATGATTAAAAAGAAATAATAAAATCAGGTCTTCATTCTGCCTGAATGATCTGACCCAAATCATGTTGCATTTTCTAAGTATGCTATGAAGAATAAACTACGTTATAAATTCTTTATTTCTGGTTTTGGGCTACTGAATTTTGGTTATTGTAATGTTATAACTAAAGAATTCCTGTAAGATAAGTTTCACTTGAAAAGCTTAAATTACGTGGAGCTCTTAAAATACTTTTAAGTATTTCAAAACATTGTCTGGCATCTAGTTATCTTAGAAATTAAACAAATAAAATCTTCAGTTCCAACCTAATTTAAAAAATGCCAAGACTTTCTAAGTTTAATTTTTCTCTTACAGAAATACTGGTCCTTTGAATTGATCATGTGAAATATTTGAATATTTGATATTATGGAGTATTGTGGGGTTTTTATTAGGCATGATACTTCCACATGTTTACTGAAACACTGTTTTTCATTTAGAATCAGCAATAATTGTTAGCCATCTAGCTTTTATGTTTTCACTGTTCATTTATTTTAAGAGTATTTGTTCTTATTCTAGAAGAGGAAGAATTTGGTGAATTTGGTCAACGAGTCTTTATTGGTATGCAGTGACTACAGATAAGTAAGATGTTTGGTGCCTAATCTAGATTAAGTGCTTATATGAACTTAAATAAAATGCTTTGTTCTTTATTTCACCTAAATACTTACTGAATTTGTTTTCCAAACTTCAAGAAGTTGCTTTCCTTCTACTAGAGCTTGTTGTCTCCATTTAAATCTTTCTTTTTGTTAGGATTCTACTGAGATCTGGCTGCCACTATTGTAACTTGACTGGTCGTTAAGATTTCTCTTAGTTCACAATTAAGTTTTCTAGTGCAGTGTTGTCTGTCATCCACTGTGAATAATCATGAGAGGTAGTATTAGAAAAGTACACCTAAAAGTGAGGTTTTCAGAGTTGGATGGGAAGGTGAAGCAACAAACCCACCCCTGTTGCTAAACCACAGTGACGTTTAAAATACCTGGATTCATTCTGGAAGCTGGAACAAACGTTCCACATTTGCTTTAGGAGAGTGAACCAGCTATGCCAGCAAAGAAAGAGTTCACTGCCTCCTAGTGTGCTTGATGTGGGCAGAAACTTTTCCTTTGGCTTGCTTTGGGGATCTTTTGGGGTCTTTTTAATTCTGGGCTAGTTTTCAGGTGACTTTCCTTGAGTTTTGACCTCCGCTTTAGCTGTCTCTTAATGCTCAGAGACTCCCCCAAGCCG
>NW_008626719.1:1802-2017 GCF_000691845.1 Merops nubicus | reverse complement strand
GCCCCGTCCCTCTCTAACACCACCCCAGGCACCCCCAATGCCACCCCGCTGTAGTCCGACCCCTCTCTCATCCTGGCACCCCCAGACCCAGTCTCCCATCCCACCCTTGCCCCGGGCCCCCTGATCTGATCCTCCCCTGGCAGCGCCCGGAGGCTTCACCCCTTGCGATGTGTCCTCGGGGTACCAGCAGCACCCTGTGGCCAACCCCGGGCCAG
>NW_008626719.1:0-1780 GCF_000691845.1 Merops nubicus | reverse complement strand
CCCCCTCCCCTGAGCCCCAGGACCACATTTGCCCCCGCAGGCCCGTGACTGCAAGGTTCTGGGGGACCTGGAGCGTGCCCGGCTATACGGTGCCCGTGCCAAGGTGCTGAACATCATTGGCTCCATTGCGCTGGTGGCCATCATCATCGTCATCATCAGGCTGAACATGCTGCGTGGCCACTGATCTGCTTGCTGCTGCCCTGTGGGTGCTTCTTCTCCCCCCTCCTCATCCTCCCCACATGTCCCCATTTTGGGCGCGTGGTGCAGGGGGAAGGGAACAAAGCCCTGTCCCCTCCCTGCCCGCACCCCTGGTGTCCCAGCACAGCCACCACGTGGAAGGCGAGGGAGGGGCCAGGGTAGGACGTGGGGGACAGGGCCCCTCTTTCATCTGCTCCCGCGCCCCAGCAGGGAGCTTCTGGGCTTCCTGGGAGCTCTGACACACGTACATCACTGTTGCCACAAATAAAGCTCGTCCTGCTAAACCCCGTTGCCTGTCACCTTATTCACGGCGGGGAAGGAGAAGAGGGACCCTGTGCATCTTCGGGGCAGCCTCCTCCTCCTCCTCCTGCTGCCGGCTCCACCCCTCTCTGCCACCATCCCCACCAGGGAGCAGAGCACTTCCAGCCCACATCCCAGATAAGTTTCTTCCTAAAAGTTTGGGCATGGCAGAAGAAGGAAAAAAAAAAAAAAAAAAATCTCTGTGTTTTACTGACTATGCACCATATCCTGCCACACAGCCCCATCTCCTCCCTCTTCAGGGAACCCCAGAGAAGTAGCTCTTCCACATTTTGGTATCAAGTTCCCTTTTGATGCATTTGGTGGCCCAAATGCACTGTGAGCAAGTCATCTTCCTGCCAAGATTCCCTGGAGGGATCGGGCTGAAGGTCCTGGTATGAGCCAATGCAGTGAGAGATTCTGGCACCGAGGGTCCATCTCATATCAGCATCTTGGGGTGATGGTCACTTGGTTTCAAAGTCATCCCCTGGCTCCGTCCTGATGGTCCTCCCGGAGCGCCCAGCCTCTCCTCGCTCCCTCTCACGCTGGAGCTGTCTGTGCTCATCACAGAAGGAAGGCTAGATATAAAATGCTCACAGGCTCATGAAACCAGATTTGTTTCTCCAAGCTCCCAGCCAAGCCTTGCTGATAACCACAGCCTGAGGAGGGCTGTAATTTCTTGGGTTTATATATAGAGGAGATGAGGTTTTGCCAGAGACGGGGAGTATATAAAAGGGGCCGCCCTGCCCGGCTCCCCAGCCAGGCTGGTGGAGCAGGAGAGCCGTGGGGTGCCCCTCTCCGTGGCCATGGACACCTCCTACCCACGGGAGGACTATCTGCCTGCACCGTCCCACAAGCGGGATCCATCTCCCACCGCCCTCACCTCCCCACCGCCCCGTGACCACCTCATCTGGTCCATCTTCAACACCATCTACATGAACTTCTGCTGCCTCGGCTTCGTGGCACTCGCCTTCTCCGTCAAGGTACGGGCGCCCAGCGGGGGTGGGAGACCGAACAGCTGGGGTCACCCTGGAGCTCTCTCCATGCTGGTGCCAAGGGCTGGACCGCCCGAGGAGACGGGGTATCTGAAATAAGCCTGTGGGAGAGCTGGGGTGGGGGGTAAGAGCCCAGCACTGTCACGGGGCTGGTTGCAGGTGACACTATTACCCGATAAAGCGGCCCCCCCCCCTTTTCCTGCCACCTATTAGCGAGTCTGTGAGACCCCTTAGATAACCACAGCCTCCTGCCAGCCCCAGCGGGACAACGGCTCCTTCCTACCAGGTGC
>NW_008626718.1:256-19699 GCF_000691845.1 Merops nubicus | reverse complement strand
AGTCCGAGCGCGTTGAAGCGTCGATCTGAGGCTCCGTATGTTTTGTGTCCGCGGGGCAGAGGCAGGAGGGAAACGGCTATGGGAGCTCCGGGCACAGAGTCCCACCGCTGAGTAGCTTCCTTGTTAAGCAAGGAAAGGGTTAATATATTTTAATGTTACGTTGGACAACAAGTTAACCATGAGCCAGCAGTGTGCTCCCCTGGCCAAGAAGGCCAATGGTCTCGAGTGCATGAAGAAGAGTGTGACCAGCAGGTTGAGGGAGGTTTTCCGCACCCTCTGCTCTGCCCTGGTGGGGTCACATCTGGAGTACTGGGTCCAGTTCTGGGCTCCCCAGTTCCTCTAGTTTTCTCTCCCTGTCAGGACAGACAGGGAACTACTGGAAAGAGTCTAATGGAGGGCTACAAAGATGACGAGGGGTCTGGAGCATCTCTCTGATGAGGAAAGGCTGAGACCTGGGGCTGTTTAGCCTGGAGAAGAGAAGACTGAGAGGGGATCTCATCCATGCTTATAAAGTACCTAAAGGGTGGGTGTCAAGACGATGGGGCCAGATTAATTTCAGTATTGCCCAGTGACAGGACAAGGGGCAGCAAACAAACTGGAACCCAAGAAGTTCCATCTAAATGTGAGGAAAAACTACTTTCCTGTGAGGATTCCAGATCCCTGGACCAGGCTACCCAGGGAGGTTGTGGAGTCTCCTTCTCGAGAGACTTTCAAATCCATCTTCTGTCATTCCAGCAAGGAACAGGGAAGCACAAGTGGTGTGATTTGAGTTGGCTGAGGAATTAACATTTTTGCATTCTGTCACTGTGACATTCTCAAGTTGGATATACCCGTTGTTTTAATGAGATTTAAAGCAAAATGAAACAGTTTTGAATTTATTTATAGGAGCCTAACTTTGAGGGGAGCCATGGGAGAAATCTGGAGTGTACTTGCTTGAGAATTTGACTCGTGAGAAGATTTAGGAGTTGGGTGATGGGAGATGGTGTGGGGTGATAGGGTGAAAACAACTGCTTGGAAAATTTACCTTTGCAGACAGCCTTGATGATTATCAATAGACAGAATATTCCTTTGTTGATGCTGTAGATGGATTAAATATGAGCACAGATGCAGTAATCTGTTCTGCTTTCTTTTCACTTTTAGTTGACCATGCTCTTGCTCGTTTAGTAACTGCATATGCTGAACATGGCCACAAAGCAGCCAAGATAAACCCACTGTTTGCTGGCCAAGCTGTTATGACCATGGTACCCGAAATCCAGGAGTTGACAGAAGTTCTTCAAGGGCCTCTCATTACTACAGGTAAGTCTTCAGCCTAATCACAGCAAGTTGTCTTCATGAGTGCTTTATTGAGAGGCTGTGTCTGCTGTGTAAGAGCCAAATATTGAGTGGCAGTTCAATCAGTAATGAACTGTTGGATGGAAAATTAAGTTCGGCCTACTTCTGTGTTTGTGGCAGAAATCACCTTGTAGTGAGTGGCTACCTTCCAGCATCTTTGGAAATCATGACATTTTTCTCTTGTTCTTAAAACTACTGGGCTTATGCATTAATTTATTGTGTTGCTGTAGCATTCCTTGATTTACTGTAATACTTAACTTAGTGAAGCTGCCAGAGCACTGGGCTAGAAGTCAGGACTTGTCTTTTCTTGAATCTCTTAGGCTCTAGCTGTGGCCTTAAACCAAGGAGCGTCTCTCGCTGTGCTTTCTTTTCTCTGCCTGCAAAACAGATCTTATCTGCTTGTGATGCAGCTGGGATTGGAGCTCATCTCTCTGAGCCACAACATAGCAAGTGCTAGCCTGAGTCACAAAGACAGTGACTTTGTGTAATTCATGGTAAACTCTTTCAGAAAGGTATTCTGAGTGCCTTACAGAGAAGTGTGAGACTCTCACATCAGTAAGACTGAAGTGTGCTTATAAAAAACATTCTTGAGTTTTGTCTTTAAATGAAGGAAAAGCAGACAAAAGATGAATTTGTGCTCTTAAAATGTGGTTGCGAGACAACAGTTTAGATCTTAATGCTTCCCCCTTCAACCCAAAAGTGGCTGATAACATTTAATTTCCCACCAGGTCTTCTGAACATGGGAAAAGAAGAGGCTTCCCTAGAGGATGTGTTGGCTTACCTTGACCACATATACTGTGGGCATATTTCCATAGAAACAAGCCAGCTTCCAACTTTGGAGGAGAGAGAATGGTTTGCTAAAAGGTTTGAAGAGCTAAAACAAGAAGCATTTACACCTGAAGAGAAGAAGCACTTGTGCAAACTGATGTTGGAGTCACAGGTACCTTGTTCACTGTTGTTGGACTGTGATACAGTTGTAGAGTCTGTCATAAACCCTTTGCTGCTCCAGACATCATCCATGCAGGAAAAGGAAAAATCGCTATCCTGAGAGGCCTTGACAGTGTGCAAGAGAAAGAAGTACAAGGTTTTGCTTGAAAAAGTGAATACACAAATGCAGGAATCTCATTGCAGTGAGAAGTGGAAGGAGTGTTAAATGCAACGTTTATCAATGACTAAACAGAAGCATAAACCACATTTCTGTTTTTCTTGCCTGTTTGGCAGTTGGAGGCATTTAACAGTGACACAGGAGGTTGAAAGCTGGACCCTGCTGGACCTTATTTTGATTTCAGTATGACCAGAACTATACTTAGAGTGTAGAATTTAACCCTGACAGGCAAAACTGCTCCTATGTGTGATCGGTTTTGTACAGTTTATTCTTTAGAACTAAATGTTGCTAACTCGAAGGTGTTCAGCAGTTGGCTCAGATCTTTGGCTGTGCTTCTCAGCCTTTCCTTCTCAGTTACAGGCTTTGTTTATTTTCAGTCTTCAGTTGCAAAACACTACAGATACTTCCAGGGCTTCCAAAACATTGTCACTTGTGAAAGCTGTCTAGGAGTAGGTGAATGAAGTGGGAGGAGTGAGAGGAAAATGAAGTAAATGCAGATTGATTTAGTTTTCTTCTCTCAAGCATTCTTCTACCTAGGTACTTAGGACTGTGTCAAGTAGTAATCAAAATGAAACTATGTGCTTCTCTAGCACTTAGCGTCTCAGGACAGTTAAGGTTTGTAATGTAAAAGAGCACCATTCCTTAATTTCCAACTAAAATAGATAAACTATCAAGGAATTTGTAAATTGCTCTTGGTGTTACATTTCTTCATACATCTCTGTCCACGTTAGAGAGCATTTGGCCTTCAGTCCAACATTTTCCTGCTTCAGAGGAGATAAGAGCTGATTTTGTGTAATCATCATAGTTTCTGGACTTAGACTGTGTGGGTAGAGAATGAGCTGAGACTTTCAATGGGGGTGCTTAGGTTTGTATGCCTTAAAGGTACAAACATAAATTAAGATTTCAATTTTATAAGCAGAAGACTGCTGCTTAAAATAGCCTAATACTGAAATGCTCCTGTTTTTAATAGGAGTTTGATCACTTCTTAGCCACAAAGTTTGCCACAGTGAAGCGGTATGGTGGTGAAGGAGCAGAGAGCATGATGGGTTTCTTCCATGAGTTGTTCAAGATGTGTGCATACAGTGGTGTGACAGACATCATTCTTGGAATGCCTCATCGTGGAAGACTTAATCTGCTCACGGGTTTACTTCAGCTTCCACCTGAGGTAAGAGGTTTTTCATCTCTGTGCTGGGTTTATCTGCAGTAAAATAAAACCCTAGAAGTCTGTCATGTTGCAAATGCTGGAGCAATAAAAACCTTACTTCTGTGAGAGAGTTTTCCCCTCCTTTCAGTATTAGCAGGAGACTGTTGAAAGAACTCTGATGAAGCATTTTATGTGCTGTTATCAGAAACATCCTTGCAGTTTCAGGAGTAGGAGACAGTACAGTTCTGTAAATATTTTTCTTTCAATGTGTCAATGATTCAGAAAGGGGTTTTAACCTAATCTGTTTCCATGCAGCTCATGTTCCGTAAGATGCGTGGTTTGAGTGAGTTTCCAGAGAATTCAGCAGCCATTGGGGATGTTCTCTCCCACCTGACATCTTCTGTAGATCTCGACTTCGGTTCCCACAGGCCCGTGCATGTCACCTTGCTGCCTAACCCCTCACACTTAGAAGCAGTCAATCCAGTGGCCGTGGGCAAGACACGAGGGAGGCAACAGACTCTGCTGGATGGAGATTATTCCCCAGAGAGCTCCGCACAGCCTGGGGACAAAGTTATTTGCCTGCAGGTATTCTGCTCACAATTTGTTACTGATCGTTGTAAGACTTCCTGGCCTAGCATGTGAACAGAAGTGGTGTATATAGAAATATCAGACAAAACTGAACTAATGTACAATATCAAGAACTGAAATCCTCTTTATGGAGAAAGAGAAGGGCAAGGAAGATTTCCAGGTGACGTGTGATGGAATTGGCATTTAGACAATTCCAATTCCAAGATTTCTAATTAACCCATTCTGATACCTTCCTGTATTTCAATAATACTCTGCATTGAGAGCCATGTGAGCCTTTCCTCACAGACCTCTCTTACATTTAAACCACCACTGTCAGCCTTCTTGCACATTAAATGGGTTTGGAGAAGAGCTGTCAGCAAGGTTGTAAAATATAAAGGATTTAGAATTTTGTCATCGTGGTGCTGTTGAAGAGTCTGCTGGAATTTTTTGACTCCTTGAACTGTCATTTATAGCTGTGGAGGTTCCTTGATAGATTTTTGGTTTTTGCATCGTATTCAAGTTGGCAATACAAGTGAATCAGTCTTGTAAACATTTTTAAAGCCAGGAGTAAAGACGAGTTGGGGCAGAGCTGTTCTTCTGTGAAGTACAATAAACAGGAAGGAAGTTATAAGTGGCAGTGAAAATGTATTTCAGTTAAATGTCTTGCCTCCCTCTGGAAGGCTGTGGATACTGAGAAAAAGAATAAAGGAGAATATGAAATATTGAGAAAACTGGAAGCAAGTTTGGGTTCTTATTTTCCTATTTAGAAAAAAGGCTTTGGGGCATGCAAGTGTAGGAATTTGTTGTCCAATGCATCTTCTCATCTTTCAGTGCAGTTATGTCAGTTTGATATTACTGCTTCTGGAGTCTGTCTCATAATGTTAGATCTTCAACGGGTAGTAATGAAACTACTAAGACTATTTAAACAAAGATTCATCAACATAAATGGACCCTTCCTATGCAAGAAAAAATTAACTTTTTGGGGTTTGAGAAGAGAAGAATGTTTAACTCTGAGCTAGCCACCTCTGTGTCAGTAAACTGACTCAAAGTATTGCCAAAAGAAAGAAAATGCTTCATGTAATGTGAATGTCACTACTCTTGGTTGTGTCCTTAAGAGGTCTGTGAGTTAGATTAAAAAAAGGTGAATTTTTATAGCTGTGACTGTAAACTGCTCTCATTCAGCTAATTGAGAAGAAAGAGGCCAGAGCAGATGCCTCCTCTTTCAGAATCCTGTTTTGGACATTTCTGCTTGGACTTTGTTTTCATAGTGATTTCTCTCAAGAAATGTAAGTGTAGAAACTCTGAATTGAGGTTTCCGCTGACATTTGTTCTATTCTTCCACTGGCCTGAGTGACAGAGCTTGAGTGGAAAAAGAGTAAAGATCAGCTGAGGTGTCAGTGTCATTTGTCCAAGGTCTGAAGATCTTTTCTGGAACTTAAATGTGCTTGGAATATACAAAAACTATAAAACACTTCTTGGTTAACTACTGTGGACCCTTCTGCAATGCTTGACTGTCCATCTCTGCTGGAGAGTGGCTTGTTTGTACCTTCTCATTTACCTTAACTCCACTTCCTGGACATCAGGCAACTGCTGGTGTTTATGATTTAAACTAAAATCTGAGAATAAGGTCTTCCTGAATTAAATTTCACATTTGATGTTCTGCTGTCAGGGTCTCCATTTGATGAATTAAACTTCATGGTCACCTTGCTTTTATATTCTTTGCTAATTCTGCCCAGAAAAAACATGTGCTAGCAAAAACTGTTTCCAGTTTTGTGCAGGAATGAGTGAAATCCTACCTCCACCACAGGAATTGAATCCTCTGGGGTATGAGATGCATAGAAAGAGTCTTGTGTAGTTGGATGGTAACACTGTAGGCTTTAATGCTTTGGGTTGTACTGAAGACACAGAATCACAGAAACACCATAAAGTTCTTTCAGATGTTCTAGGGTCTTCACTCAGATGGTGTCACCAAGATATATAGTCTTCTTAGGCAGCAGAAGAAACCAGAAGGCAAAGGTGAAAACCTGACGCTTCAGGAACAAGTGTAGCATGGTGAGGGATAGAGTGGGGATGCTGTGTTGTCTCCCTTGCAGTAGTTAACTTTGTTCTTCTGTAATGCCTTTAGAACTGTGTAAAACCTGGTGCTGCCACTTCACTGGCTGATTGCACTTCTACTCTCTTCCAGGTGTCCTTGCACCTCCAAAAGTCTCCTAAGGCTTGCAGCCATTACCCCATAACTAGGAAGCATACCTGGCAAAGGGTTTCAGTCAGGAGCTACATCAGTCTGCAGAGGGTTGGATCTGTATCCTGAGGAATCTCTGATCATACTCATCAATGGAGAACAATCTCTAGCTTCTAGACATTGACATGCTAGATGAAACTCATCCTAGTATCTCTAGCCTTTTTGGAAACCTAGGTTGGATATTGCAGGAGTTTCCCCTTCCCTTCCAATCTTCTTTTTTATTTGTGACATTTATTTGGAGTTTTGAAATGTAGCTGAGAACTTAGGTTTTACTTCCTTCTGAAAGCTTTTATTTGCTATTAAGCACTTCCATTCAGTTCTTTTCCACCTTTTTTTCCTGTTGTGTCTATTCTTGTCTCTGGTAAAGTGGGAGTAGGTGTAAGTCCCACTTCACCAGCATGCAGAGAATGCTGTGGTGGTTTCCTTTTGCTCAGTGGACAGTGACTTGCTGCTGACAGGTGCAGCTTTGCTGTTCCTGTGACACTTGCAGTCACCCCACACTGGTGGGTTGATGGGTCAGTTCCAGGTAGAGGTTACATCAGGCAGTCATGTACAGGTGTTGGCTGCTCTGGCCATGTATTAGTGATAAGACTATATAAACTCTCAAATCATGAAAACAGTGGTCTGAAAGGGGTTGAGAAATGGATCTGGCTGAAACAATATCTGTTCTACCGCCTTGGTTTAAAAGGTCTCCCTTAATGACTTATGGGGCTGATTTTGCTGTTCCTCTAGTGTTTTCTAATGAGACTTTTCCATCTTCTTCCCTAATACAGGTTCATGGCGATGCTGCTTTCTCTGGGCAAGGGATTGTTCCTGAAACACTGACCCTCTCTAATCTACCACATTTCAGAGTTGGAGGGAGCATCCACTTGATTGTTAATAACCAGCTGGGCTACACCACTCCTCCAGAGCGAGGAAGATCATCTCTGTACTGCAGTGATATTGGTATGTACAGTTGGATGAGAAGAAAGTTGTCTGTTTTGTCAGAAAGGATTTATTTTTTTTTTTTAACTTCATTGTATTTGTTAAGCTATGGGCCTTTTATAACAAGTGCCTACCAACGAGGGAGTTAGAGTGTTTTACCTCCATTTTCATGCTAGAGTAGAAATTAAAATTATTATTGATTATTATCTCCTACTACCAAAAATTCAGATGCTAAAAATGTGCCCTCCCCCATCTGCTTTATGGCAAAGACTAAATACCTGGGGAAAATCTTGTCACATTTTTACAGGATGTTATAAAATATTTGCAAGATTACTATGAAGTCTTTTAGAACTCATTCAATCTCTGCCATGTCAGTGACAGCTTTTAAAAATGTATTGTGATGGAGTGTATAACGTATTTTAAATGTGTCTGGTTAGATTTAATCAAAATCATCCCACTGTGTTTCCTGAGCAAGATTTATAAGTCAGATACTCCTTCATTTTTCTGTTTTGTTGTTGAAAGATGAGGCTCATGACATTTCTCAAATTAAACTAGAAGGCTTTTATTTTCAACTGATCTTTCTTAATGACAAACGGGTGTATTATAACCAGAAAAATCAGAGACATAGTAGTTAAGTCCCGTGTGTATGTCTCCTATACTTAAAAATATACTAATATATGTTTTTAGGACTTAACATCAAGTGTTTGTGTTTATCTTATGGCTTCATCAAACTAAACAAGTAGATTTATTAAATCTGATAAGGTAGATAGTATATGTTGCTATATTAGTAATTTTTCCCTGGGCTGGTTTTGTGTTGTGGATTGTTGTTTTTTTTTTATGTGTGTGTGTTTTGTTTGTTTTATCTTCCATCCTTAGTTTTCCTTTCTTCTTACCTAGTTAGTGAGGAGGGTGGGTTATTACCCATTTGAGCTTCAGGATTTTGCTAGGGAGGGAAACTTGATCTGGGTCGGGAGTGGCTCAAGTATCTAAATTTCCCAGAATTTGGGCAGATAAAGCATAGGAGGAGCACTCAGTTGCTGGGAAGATTTGCAGACAAATTGTCATGCAGGAGAGAGCAAGTGTTAAGACATTTGAATTCTGCAGTGGTTTCTCTAGTGGAGAGACCTTTCTGCCTGGAGGAGGAGTGGGTAGGATGACGACTAACAAAGGAGAAGGTTGTTTCTGGCCTGTATGAATTCACTGCAGTGATAGCTTAGGATAAGAAGGAATCAAATCTCAGTTGTTGTTTGAAAGAGAAGCCATCAAATAAATCTCTCCCGTTCCCCACAGATTGCCAGGTAGATGAATAAAATGCAGGAAGTGTGCACAGAATGTCCTCTGGGAATTCAGTGCTGGTAAAGAAGTTGTGCTCAACCTGTGACAAACAACAGGTTGGGCAAATTGCACTTTCTCTTGGGGAAGACTCCTGCTCCTTACCCCAGCTCTCATCACACAGAGCATCCTCTGTAGGTTTGCTTTTGTCAGGGTACTTCACACGAGCTCTCTGTCGTTTTCAGCAGAGCAGGTGTGTGCTGCTTTCTTTGGAAGGGGCAGGGTGTGATTGCTGCCGTGTGTTGGGTCCCCGGGCAGGTAAAAGCGTTGGGTGTGCGGTTATCCACGTGAACGGGGATGACCCTGAGGAGGTGGTGCGTGCCGCGCGTCTGGCTGTGGAGTACCAGCGCCACTTCCGCAGGGACGTCATCGTGGACCTGCTGTGCTACAGGCAGTGGGGTCACAATGAGCTCGATGAGCCCTTCTTCACCAACCCCAGCATGTACAAAATCATCAGGTAAGGGTAACACCACCTGGGGGGGGAACCCAAAATGGGCTTGTGTCTACACCAACTCAGTATTGCCTGCTGCTGTCGTAGAAGTCTCTGCATATTGAAGATCCTTTGCTGTGCCAGCAAATCTTTATGTAAGTGCAGCTACACTGTTAGCAGGCCTTGACTAAGGTGTGAGTCTGATGATGAGATATTAATGAAGGTAGCCACTAGTGTTATTCCTTGAATATGCGGCTTGCACTTAGCCCTTGGATTTCAAACTCACAATCACTAGTAATCAGAAGGCAAAGTTGTCTTCTGTGTGCCAGAGGGAAGCATAGATAATGTGGGAGAACGGCCAGGAAGCCATGAGAGCGTTTGTCTCTCTTTGCCTGGTCCTGCTGGTTCCAATGGGGACTCAACTTTTTGACCATTTAAATGTATTCAGATTCCATCCCCACCCCCAAAGAAAAAATACACATAAAAATTCACTGGCCCATGAATTCTGCTACTTTAGGTGAAGCATTTAGGAAATGGATGGCTTGGTTTGTGGCTAATACTGAAACCCTCCTGGCAGCTTACCTGAAGAAAATACACACGACAGCAAAGAGTCAGTCTAACTGCAAGGGGGTTTTTAATTGCTTTTACCTGTAACTGGCAACTATAGGCACTTTTTTTTTTTAAAAAAAAAAAGAGGGCTGTAAAGCACATGTCTGAGAGAATTACTATCTTTCTGGAAGTGCCAGGAAAGCAAACGTGATGTAAATGAGTGCAATGCACCAGGGTGTTGTTTTAGTTTCCTGTGGTACCTGACAGCAGTAAGGTGGTATTGCCATGCCCTGCAGTGATGTGGTTTTCAGGCTCAGTGTCTGCTGGGTTTGATTCCCTCCCTGACAGGTCCCGTAAGAGTATCCCAGACACATATGCAGAACATCTAATAGCGGCCGGGCTCATGACTGAGGCTGAAGTATCTGAGATAAAGACAACATACTATTCTAAACTGAATGATCATCTTGCCAACGTGACTGTGTATAGTCCACCCCCGACCAACCTGCAGGGTCACTGGAAAGGCTTCGTTGAGCCTTCTGCCAGAATCACCACTTGGGACACAGGTATGCCTGTGCCACTTCTGCAGTTCATTGGAGTTAAGTCTGTGGAGGTGCCTGAAGAGCTCCAGATGCACAGCCATCTTCTGAAGACCTACGCACAGGTCAGTAGAGCTTAAGGGTGCTGCTAGTTGCTCAGAGATATGACCTGTTACAGGAATAACTAAACACACCAAGGCTGCCAGTTGGAGAACAGTGTAGCATTCTAGAGGAAACACAGCTTGCTCCTTTTAGAGGCTGAGCTTGTGCCATTTTTCCTCCAGTTTTGAAGGACATATCTTCTCCCCCAGATCTGACCATATACTTCATTTTGTTATGTCAACAATATTTTGTTGCAATGAGAAAAAAGTTTGTAGAGAATACAGTCTATTATTCTTACATATAGCATAAACTATTATGATAAATTACTCTCATTTAACTACTTTATGATTATAGTGAGTACTTTGTGAGAGAATGAATTAGGAACTTGGTGACAGCATACACGGGTCCTAAAGCCACTAGTGAGTGTTCATGCTTTATATATAAACATGAGCGTGCACATGTGGCCATGTTTGGCAGTCAGGTTTTGATAGCTCATAAGTCTGTGTGCAGTAATTGGATTGGTTTGGATTTGTCAACATTTCCTTTTGATGAATGATGACTGTGTGCAGATGTCTGGTTGGCAGCCGTAGAGAGGCCATGAGCTGAATATTTCAGAAGACTGATATTCTTGTCTTCCCAGCCCAAGGCAAGAACACCACAGCTGGGTATGATCATTTGTCTGCAGTTCTGCAGGCCAGAACAGGGGGGAATTCTGGAGACTGAAATAATTATGCTTGATATCTTTCCCCACTGTTAACCAGACAAACCAAAAGTCTGTCAAGAGTACGATCTGTGCTGTGCTCAGATTTTTAGTATTTTCAGACTAGGATCTGTCAGTCCACAATCTGTTGACTGGTGAGTGAACACATGGGTCATCCATGGTTCTATGGTCCTCAGGGCAACCTCCTTCAGGATATGATGAAATAAGACTGTTTGTATTCCAAACCAACCTGAGCTGGCTACAGGAATGTAGCATTTCTCTCTGTAGTGTTTTGTTTATTTATCTAGCTTCCAATGTTGATTTGTGCCACCAAAAGAGCTACAGATGGAAAAAGGCAAAACAGTAACTTTCCCTTGTTGTCCACTTGTTTAGTCAAGGGTTCAAAAAATGGAGGAAGGAAAAAAGCTGGACTGGGCAACAGCTGAAGCTTTAGCCTTTGGTTCCCTTCTGAGCCAAGGTAAGAGGCAACTCGGCATCAGGCAGTAACATTTTTGCTTTGATGTCATTAAGGTATAACATGACACTTCTTAGTTTTTTCTAAGTCTAAAGATGGATAGAGGGAATGAATTTGAGAATTTGCATTTGCATTGTACTAGGAGAAGGTAAATATGAACCCTGTATGTCATTACTACTTGCAGATGGAGTACTAAATGTCTTCAAAGGGTTGTTGCTCCCTCTCACTCCCCAAAAACATTCAAAACCAGCTAAGCACGTGAGCAATATGAGCAATGCAGCTGACATCAGAGGGGCCTCCCAAATACTTCTAGAGTGTAGCTTTGTGCTACTGTTTCTTTTCCTTCCTCTCTAGCCTGAATTCATCTCTCCATTCACCTGTGATGGAGAATGCACACTTTTTGCAGCAGGCATCAGTAAATTTGCTGCACAGAGGAGAAAAGAGAAATGTCTGAGCATCTCTGCTTGTGAGTTGGAGCTGCTGGTGGTTAAGAGTTCCAGCTCAGATTTGATGTTGCTGGTGGGGGGAAATCCAAGAAGAGACATAACAAGGGATATAATATTTTAGAAGTGGGGAGTTGTTGTCCAGCATGTTTTATTTTTGCGTGACTTGCTAATCCACTGTTTTTTTGTTGCTTGGCAAGGGTTTAATATCAGACTAAGTGGACAAGATGTTGGCAGAGGAACCTTTAGCCAGCGACACGCGATGCTGGTTTGCCAAGAGACAGATGATACCTACATTCCTCTGAATCACATGTCCCCAGACCAGAAAGGTTTCTTAGAGGTAGGTTCTGTGGTCCGCAAGACAACCTTCTTCACGTTGTGCCCAAACAGAATGCCTATTTTAAAGCTGCTGAGACACATGAGCCTGTATGTTCTGACAAGAATACAGATACAGAGACACAAAAACTGTCCGGGCACCTCCGTTCCTTGTGGTTACCCTTGTTACAAATTTAACAAGGGGTTTTGCTTTTCCTTGAGAGATCAGCTATTATTCTTACCCCCTCACTGTCTTCAGTCCAAAGCAAAAATGAGATGACTGTTGATTGCCTTTAGGAGTGCATGTCCTCAGTGTGTGCCTAGCACTGGTGTGCCTGGTTCCAGAGGGTTGTAACCCTGGGTTGTCTTCTTCCTCACCCACCCCTCCCAACACTTTCCTTTTGTTAGGTGAGTAACAGTCCCTTGTCTGAAGAAGCTGTGCTTGGTTTTGAATATGGAATGAGTATTGAGAGCCCTAAGTTACTGCCAATTTGGGAAGCTCAGTTTGGAGACTTCTTTAATGGAGCCCAGATAATATTTGACACTTTCATCTCTGGAGGTGAGTGTACAAGGAGATAATATATTTAAAAATTAATAATTTCAACAAAGGACATTTTTAGAAAATCCTTAATCTTTAAAGGGCAACATGTTGAGAAAAGCATTTTGTTTTCTCAAGAAGTCTTGTGAGCTTGCCTGTGTGGTTCTGACTTCTGTACAGCTTTTCTCTGAAGATGATCTACCTAAAATGAAGGACACCCCACCCTTGGCAGAAGACAGTCATTCCAGAAAGACTGTTGATTATATTAATGGCCTTTCTTCCCCATCTCATTTATTTTACTGTGTGTATATATAGTTGATAGCTTTTGGGCCTGTACCTTTCCTTCGTGAGGCATCTGAAAAATTCCTGGAGCAATACAGAAGGGAGATAGGGATTACTTCAGACAAAGAAAGCTACAACAGTGCCTCACAACCAGCCTCTAAGTTTGACTCTAGCATGTTTTCTGTGTGCTCAGAAATTGCAAAAACACCTCTCTGAGCTGGAACATGCTGAGAAAATGTGAAGATGGATTTCTAGAGTGGGATTCCTTGTATGTAAGCATCCAGGATTTTGGCATCTAGCCTCAGTTAGGCCTCTGCATTCCCTCTGTAATCATGGATGGAAATTCAGAGGCCCTTTTATGCCACCTATCCTTGACAGCTGTTTGAGGCTGGGATGAATTACCTTCTGGGCTTGACTATAATCCCTTAAATAGCTCAGTAGGTTTGATGGAGCCCAGGGGAACTAGCCTGTGGCTAGTACTGCGTTAGCTAGGACTGGCTTACAGGACGCTCCCTGGGTCACACCTGCAGAGGACCAAAGGACAAGGTATGCAGAAAATATGCAATGAATCATGGTTAGGGCTTTTCTCTCTGAAGAGAGTTACCACTGAGGACCCCTGTTAATCGAGGGGACAGTTCAATTAAGAGGATTCTTGCATACTCTGGTGATGTCTTAGGGTAAGTTTTAAAAGCTTCACTGCTTCACGTGGAGGCTTATGTCTTGTGGAAGCCCAAAGTTATAATTTCAGAAGCTTCAGGTCATCCTGTGTGTGCTGTTTCACTGTCGTCAGTCTCGCAGGTAAATGCCAGCAGCACGTCTCAGAGTTGTATTTAATTGTGTGTAAGTTAGCTGTTCTTTTTTCCTTAGTAGCTCATGCAAAATAACACGTTTTGGGGCTTTACATTCTGTGGAAATCATTCTTTCCTTCCTCATTGTGTGTTTTCAGGTGAGGCCAAGTGGCTTCTGCAGAGTGGGATAGTTATTCTGCTTCCCCATGGCTACGATGGTGCAGGCCCTGAGCACTCCTCCTGCCGGATGGAGCGGTTCTTACAGGTACCCCCGTGGTGCAGCCTCTCAGATTCACGTCCCCCAGCACGGCATTGGCTGTTCATGCTCTGGGAGGCTGGCTGCAAAATGCCCCATTCGTGGTGTACCTGCTAGTGACATCAGAAGCTGGAGACATACCAGGGTCATCCCATCGTGATGAGATAGGAAAGGGGTGGGCTGAAGGTGGAGGAAGAAAGGGGACTGTGAAGAGAAGGTGTAGGTCTAGAAGTGGAGAGGAAGCAGTTTTGGTGCAAGACTCTTAACTGAACATTGTAATAAATGCTTCCTGTTCCTGGTGCACCTCTGTTGCCTGCCCAGGTGGGTGTGTGGGAACATGAAATTTTGTACTGTGAGGTCTGCACAGTGCTTGCACAGGCCCTGTGCCCTCTGCAGCAGCCCTAGCAGGACATGCTTCAGTACTGCCTGCTGGTTGCTCTCTGGCCACTGCTCCTCAGTGAAGTCACTGACCCACAGAATGAGTCCAGTAGTGAGATGGAATTGCTTATTTGCAAATAGCAGACTTCTAATGTGCACTTCTACAGAAAACATTTTGGGGATTGGCATCGGAAAGGGGCAGCCACCCTCTTGTGCAAACCACTGCAGATCTGTCCTCTAGACACAGAGCATACAAACAGCACACTGTAAATCTGTGGCACATTTGAAAAAAACAAAGAGTAAAGCTGCTGTTGTGAGTGCAGTAAGTAAATGAAAACCTTTTCATCTGAGTCATGGCTTCAGGAGGGGCTTGCAGCATGTTTGGAGGGATGCTGTCACTCTGATGAAGGAAGTTGTGGCCTGTCCCCTGCTAGAAGATCTGCCATGCCCTGTTGGCCTGTTACAGTGTGCTGGGAGGGGGGTCAGATACAGTCTTACCAGTTAAGTGCAAACTCTGTTTCTTCTCTGAAGTTGTTCTTCCCTTACAATCTGTGTCTGTCTGGCTCTTGTATTCTTACACTAGCCAGCATGCTTTATGTGCCTGGATTCTCTCTTGCATATTTGGCTCACCGCTGGCTTCTTGACAAGGATTTTCTGTGATCCCCTGGTGCAGATGTGTGACAGCTCAGAAGAGGGAGTCGATGGGGACCAGGTCAACATGTCCGTTGTGCATCCCACCACCCCAGCACAGTATTTCCATTTACTCCGGCGGCAGATGGTCCGAAACTTCAGGAAGCCTCTCATTGTTGCTTCTCCCAAAGTGTTACTCAGGCTCCCTGTAAGCTGAAAAACTTTTTTTTTTCCTGTTTTTCCTCTTCTGTGTTCTCTTCCCCTTCCCCTTTGTTCTTCCTCTGCCCTCCTCTCTGTTTTGGGGTCAAATCAATGGGCTTTGCCTGTTTGGGCCAGGATAGGTTGAGGACTAAAGCTGGGTGGAGATAAGCTAGACATAGGATTGATCCTAGGTCTGGTAGTGTTCTTGAGAATCTTACCATCCAGCCTTTTATCTGTGGGAGTGGGAGGGAGGAGGAAGGTGGTGTCTTCTGTACTTACCAAAACTCTCAGTATCCTCTCCCCAACTCTGGCCTGGGGTAAAAGGCAGCAAGATGTGGTAACTTCCAGCTCTCCCCATTCAGGCTGCTGTGTCGAGTTTTGAAGAAATGGCTCCAAGAACAACATTCAAACCTGTCATTGGTGACTCCTCTGTAAATCCTAAAAGGTAGTTCTGCTTTCTTAGAGAAGCTCAAAGGAAATCCTGTCCCTTTCTCCTACCTAACAGCTCAAGTTTGAGGTGATATGAATGAGAAGACTTTCAAATTTGGGGGAATACGAAAGAGAGGACGTAGGGAGGAAAATGTTTATGGTGGTTGTCTTAAGAGTTTTACTTTTTTCTTTTCCTCTGCTTATTTATTGGTAATTACAGTATCTGTGTGCCTGGTAGTAAAGTGTTCAGGCTTTCAGCCATTGACTCACAGGGAGGTTGTGACCACAGTTACTGATCTGACGGGCACTATTCTGCACCGTGCCTGTGAGTCACTGGGAGCAGCTGTTACCTGAAGAGATGCTGAGTTTTTGTTCTGATGTTGGAATACCTGAGCTGATGGAAGTGATGAAGTGAAGTTAGAGCAAAATTAAGTTGTGTGTGCATATCTCCTCCCATTCAGTCACACTGGACAGTTCTGGCCTTCATTTTTTTTCCTCCTAAGTTTCTTGTCTCATCCTTGTCCCAGTGGTACCCGAGTCTGACAGCATCCCGGATGTTTCCATCCTCACCCACAATCAAAAGCCTGGAAGTATTTTAGCATCTTGTGGTTTTTAAGTGGGATGGAGAGGCACAAAGGGTGAGGTTTGTCCAGTAAAGTTAGGCAGGCAAACCCTCTTCAATTACTGTGAGGCTTTGCCTATCTCCATCAGACTGGGAGAGAATTGTCCTCTGGAGGGACTTCTCTCCCTCTCTGGCTCATTCTCTACGGAGAGCACACAGATGACTAGCCTTGACTAGGTGTTTAATTTTTAGTTAGTTAAAGCTAGGAGGGATGAATCCCATTGTAGAGTAGCTTTCCCAGGATTACTGAAGAAATCAGACCTCTGTGCTCTGGCACACTGTGCCCAAAGGTTAGTTTGCCAGCTGTTAGTGGAGTGGGAGGGAAGGGAAGGCAAAGAAGAGAGAAGATGGCCTAGGGTAGCAGTTTAGCTTCATAAAGTTGTCTTTAAAGTTTGGATGATTGTTTTTGTTGAACGTGTGAAACTGTTCTGCAGAGAGTTTCTGTAAAACACTAAACCTGGAGACTTTCTTATTTTTCTTCAGTGTCACCCAGGTGGTGCTCTGTTCTGGTAAACATTACTATGCTTTGGTAAAGCAAAGAGAGACCCTAGGAGAGAAGCAGCACAACACAGCTATTCTGAGACTTGAAGAACTGTGTCCTTTCCCCCTGGAAGCTCTACAGCAAGAGCTGAGCAAATACACCCATGCAAAAGGTCAGCCAGATTTTTACCTCTGTGTTTCTAGGCTCTTTGAAATACTGAATGAAATCTGTTGCCTAAAAATTAGAGTGAACCATTTGGGGCATTTTTTGTATTGGTCTTTTCAGTCCAGTCCCTTAAGCAGCTTTTGAAAACGGGAGTAGGAAAGCAGAATATACCCAGCATATACCCTAATGGTGGATATACTTCTAGTTTGACTTCAGCAAGCTGGGACCTGCAAAGGGATTTCAGTCTGGCAAGCCTTCATCTCAAAGACAGTGCCAAGACAAAAAAATCTGGAGGTTGCCATAGAAGAAAAAACTGTTTTTCTTGAAAAGATAAAAATTAAAAACTTAAAGATAAATTGCTGAAAAGATAAATATGTGCATTTGCAATGTACCCTTATCCTTCCTTTAGCCTTCATCTGGAGTCAGGAAGAACCACAGAACATGGGTCCATGGTCCTTTGTGTCACCACGGTTTGAAAAGCAGCTGGGGATTAAGGTAAGGTGGCCCCAAGGTGTTTTAGTCTTTAAAATAAAGTCTGAAGTTCTCCTTGAATGCAAAATTCTCTGGTGCTTATATTAAAAAAAAAAAAAAAAAAAAAAAAAAGCTAATCTTGATGCCTCAACAAAATGTGTGCTCCAGTTTAAGCTACTTATGCTCTTTAGAGCACTATTCAGTGGTGATGAGCAGGGCTGGAGCTTTCTTTTACCTGGTGTTTACCCAGAGTAGACAGGATGGTGGAAGGTCCCACATAGGAAACAACTTGCTTGAGGTGAGTAGGAGAATCCAGATCTGCCATTTGCTCTGGCAGATCATGTGCTGTAATGTCCTTGGAGCCATGCTCTAGGTAACTGCCTGCACCACTTCCAGCTGGCAGTGCCCAGTGGCTAACAGCAGGTATCCCCGTGGCATCAGAGGGCTGGGGACGTGATCCTCTGCTTGTGCTTCATTGCTCATTTCCTCCCAACTCACATTTCAGCTCCGTCTTGTGAGTCGACCTCCTTTACCAGCCCCAGCAGTTGGCATTGGAACCCTGCACCACCAGCAGCAGGAAGATGTTCTTACCAACACATTTATCTAAGGCTTCAATGGGCAGACTGCTCCTGCTCTGTCGTGTTTGGTGCCTCCTCCTGTGAAGAAGAAGAAAACCCAGACCCTTAAGACTCTTAGTTTTCCAAAATGGAAAAAAAGAATGGAACAAGGTCTGTAATGATGAATCCATTTTTTCATGTAAGGGATGCCTGAAGATGGGAGGTGATGTCTGTTACTTTAGACACTTTTTGTTCTCTTGTAGCATTTTCTACAAAACATCTTTTTGAAGTTGAAAAACCAAAAAGCCAGTCCAGGGGGCAGATGGGTGAGGTGGCTATGAAATACCTTGTATCAGTTGCTCATCTGCACTTAACAGTTCCCTGGAAGGGGGCACGTGTGAAAACTGTTTCAATGGAAATGTTCCTGCTGTGTGGCTGAATAAATGCTTCTCCCAGCCCCACCCCTGGGAGTGACCCATTTCTGCAGCAGAGTGTTGTGGGTTTTCTCACTTCGTTTCCTGTAGGCCAAGAAATAAATCCATTGCAGCCGTTGGTGCCCTTCTCAATGCATGAGGTGTTCAAGCAGGATTCCCTGGGGGGGGGGAACCTTGCAGGATGGCTCCTGAAGGCTGCAGGCACCACTGTTTAGGGATCGTGCCATGTTTTAGAAGCATACTTTGTGGAGGCCAACCCTCCCACCTGGGAAATTCCTCTTCAGTGGCCTTCTCATTTTTTAATTTTTTTTTTTCCTTAACCCCAAGACTGCACTACTAAATTGGTTTAGTCTTCTGCATGGACAAGGAGTGTGTAACTTGTTACTGGTAAAACCAAAGAGAAGTGCATATAGGAAACAATCTCTCTTGCAGTCCCAGGCTGCTGTGCTGTTTCACCCTTTCTGATGAATGCAGCCTGGTTTTGAGGGCTTACTTCTGCTCAGTTTCATCCTTCAGCGGTCCCTAGTTCCCACCCAAAATCTCACTTGTGGTGGAATAAGGCTGAAGTTTTGGCCAAGTAAGAGCAACAAGAGTCCAAAATTGTGGCAATCTAAACAGTAAAGTCCAAGCAGACAAGTGGCAAACTGTCTGAGGGACAAGGTGCTGGAAAGCATAACAGCAAGGCCTCTTTCAAACACATCAGAAGCTAGAAAGGCAGGAGGAGGGAGAATTAGTAGAAGCACGTGTCCCTCAGCACCACATCGACATCTCTTTTAAATTCCTCTAGGGATGGGGCCTCAACCACTTCCCTGGGCAGCCTGGTCCAGTGCTTGACAACCTTTCAGGTGAAAAATTTTTTTTTAATATCCAACCTATTCTAAACCTTCCCTGGTGCAATATGAGGCCGTTTTCTCTTGTCCTGTTACTTGGGAAAGGAGACTGATGCCCACCCGGCTCCAGCTTCCTTTGAAGTAGTGGTAGAGAGTGAGGTCTCCCCTGAGCCTCCTTTTCTCCA
>NW_008626718.1:0-225 GCF_000691845.1 Merops nubicus | reverse complement strand
TCGGGCTCCCCCGGCCGCTCCTCGTAAGCCTTTTGCTCTAGACCCTTCCTGGCTTCCTTGCCCTCCTCTGGACCCACTCCAGCCCCTCAACGTCCTTCTTGCAGCGAGGGGCCCAAACCCGAGCCCCGCGTTCGAGGCGCAGTCTCCAGCGCACCAGCATCAAGGAAACTCCTCGGTCCCCCGCGGAGAAGGCGCGGAGGAGCGCGGCTGCGGCTCGGAGGAGGA
>NW_008626717.1:0-456 GCF_000691845.1 Merops nubicus | reverse complement strand
AGTAGCACCTTTGCTGAGGCCTCTTGAGTAGTCACTCAACTCTTCCAAAAAGCTCCTGTCAACAAAGGTGCATCCCTGATCCCTCCTGCAGAGCTGATTTTGCCATTCTCCAGATCTCTCCCTACATGAGATTGGGCTTTCCAAGGTCTTCTCTCAAATCCCTGTGAGCAAACCCAGCATCCCTCTGCTGTTCCAAACACACAGACAGTACTGAAGAGGAAACTACAAAGGCACACGTTACCTGTGTCCAACAACTCAGCTTACTGTCAATCTTCTGGCATCCTTCAGGAGAGCAGACTCTGATTCCTTGGAAAAACTGTCTTTAAAAGTCTTTCTGTCTTTAAAAGTTTCCACCACTTTTATCATGATAACAAACAAACAAACCAATGATCTATAAAAAGCCAGTATCTCACCCAGGACAGGGGGAAACCCCTCTTGGTTTACAGCAGCAGCTGT
>NW_008626716.1:0-35187 GCF_000691845.1 Merops nubicus | reverse complement strand
GGGGATCGCACGGGGTTGGACAGGGCGGTTCTGGGCTGTGCCTCCTTCCTCGGGCACAGGCAGCAAGAGTCCCGTGGAGGGCGAGCAGACCAATGCCTTCGATGACTGGCATGAAATAGTGAAATGGAGCTCGTGCTGAAGTGGAGGCTTGCTCTCAGGTGTGGCCAACAAAAAGAGAGTGACACTTTTGAGCATCTGCGAGACCTAAAGGCATCTGGGGCACAACCAGAAGCTAATCCTGGAGAGGCTCAGAGCATGAATTTCCTCAAAGTTGTGTTTGTGCCCAGGCCAGACTTCATTGTTGGCGGGAAGACTGGGATATAGCAAGTGGGGCAATGCACAACTCAAGTATGTAGGTGATCCTTATCTTGTTATCTCTAGTATCCAGCTCTTTTTTTTGATCAGAAGGTAAGGAGGACAGTGAGGGGTTAGTCCTGATTATCAGCCACCTGACAGAAAGCTCCTCAGAGGGGGCTTGGTGCTTAATTTGGGATCTTCTACAGACCTGCCTGCATCCTTTGCTTCTCCTTTCCCGCAGGGACCTATTGGATGTTGCTGTTGGCAGGAGCAGCTTCAGCAGCCCCATACCACTCCTCCTGCTCCCTCAAGACCCCATCTACATCCCCACTGCAAAGGAAATAGCTTCAAAAGCCACTGCCCTGGGGTCTGTCCTATGGGGTTGATACAGAGCCAGAGAGGGAAGGCACTGGATATTTATCTTTTTTCATCTGAATAGAATTTTTTCTTGTGCTTTAAATGCCTGTCTGCAAAGATTTCCAAGAAAGACAGACAAGCATTTTATCTGTGCCAGGGTGTGCAGACCTGCACAGGGATGGGCTGGGAGGTGGCAGGGTCAGGGGCACTCAGCACCAAGTTGCAGGAGGTTTTAAGTGAAGCGAAGGTGCACTATCAGGGTGGACTTTCAAAAAGCACTCACAAGGCCCCCACAAACACATGTTTGCCAGTGAGTTCCATAGTCAAAATCTGAATGATGTAAGAACTAAGTACAAACCTTAGCTTCTTGTTGCTGGCCCACACTGGCTTCAGAAGCCAGCTTGTACAAAGGAGATGTGAAGTTTGAGGGGCAGCATGTACCATCAGCAAGTCCTCGAGCTCCAGCCGTGGTGATGCAATCTAGGTGACAGACTGAAAACAGAGGAAGGTGTCAGTTCCTGGTGTAAGTGCTCCCACAATTCAGCAGAGAAATGTGGGGATAAGGGTCTGTCGTCCTCTTGTGCATGTGAAGGCAGCAAGCTCAAGGGCTGGATCCTGCTTGGGGGGATATGGGGCTGGATGAAAGAAGCCAGGATACATGAAATACGATAACTGGAAAAAATACAAACCAGAGGATGGGTTGTTTAATGCACTACAGATCCAGCAAAACAACCAGGGCTGAACAAAACCCATTTCTCCTATAGGAACAAAGGCACTGGCTCAACCCAGGATGAATCTGGAAGGAGAAGGGTGTGCTGAGACTTGTTTCATTAGCTTGTGTGTCTCCAGGCAGTGTGTGGACCAGACCCAAGCCCAGAATGCAGGGCAGGCTTCCTCCTTTCACTGCATCTCACCTGTCTTCTCCCATTCCAGCATAAGCACCTCCAAGCTCCCCATGTTTGAGGTCTATGGCCTGTGTCCTTGTCCTTCCTGCTCCAGTTGGCCTCCCCCAGCCCTGAGGTCTTCCTTCTGCTTATTGAATTAGTGGAAGGAGAGTTTTAATCATAGATTTTAATCATAGAAGTAAAGCAGGGATAGAAAGATAAGGTCTCGCCTGACCACCAGGATGCTGACAGTTTGCAGAATGAGTTGCTCTGACAAGTCACCCACCCAGAAATGCCTCTTGTCCATGCAGAGACAAGATGCCTTGGGCTGGGCCTGGGAGCCAGACCTCAGGTGCTGTAAAGGGCAATGCAGAAACCAGCCCTCTGCCCCTGGACCACCAGGACAAATTCAGATTCTGGATAAGCAGGAATCACATCATTACCTTTACTGGGGAGTTATTCCAGTTGTTTCCAGGTACTTTTGAGCTTCTGAGCTGAACTCTTCCCACTGGGAATCATTCTTGCCTTTGAGTGGCAAGCAGCTGAGAGTTGTCGAGAGCTATTTCTCCTTGGAAAGGTCCTCTGGAGAGTCTGGGGGGAATCATCATGCTCGGGCACCACGGTCCCATCCTGACTTTCCTGGCACCACACCCACAGCTGTACCTGTGCTCACCGACAGCTCTCAGGGGTAACAACCATCCTTTTGTTCTCCAGCTCACAGCCGAGTCCTCGTGCATGATGTGACCTCCTGCAGCAATACAAATAAAAATGCCAGTACTGTGCCTATTAATAGTGTTTCTATTCCTGCTGCCATTATGATTGCTTTTGCTACTATTAATAATAATATTTACATATGCAAAACCACAGATGCAAAACAGATGGTTTGGTTGGGAACCTCTGAAAAATTTGTCTCTGCCACATATTTAAGACAAAGACAGTGGGTTAACCACACAGAGTGCCACATAGAGAACAAATAGACAGGGAAGAAGAATGAAATAATTCCTTCCATATTCCCGACAGAGGCCAAAACTTACCCCTTCCCTCTCTCTGCTTCTCTCCTTTCTAGAATTTAAGACTCTGTCCCAATACCAGGTCAGGGATGGTTTCCATATTTGTTCAGACTTCTCTAACTTTATTTTCCAGTTCAGCTATTATTTTTTCAGATGCAGCTTTTCCTGATGGATGGAAAATACAAAAGGAATTGCTCATCTGCTCCCTGCAAGCTTTTTCCTGATCACTGGGAAGCCCAGGCACTATTCCAGGCCTGGAGCAAACCTTGCCTTGTGGAGAAAATGTGATCTTTGTTTGCTGAGTTCACATGTCTGGGAATAATTTAAGCTAAGGGGAGAAGTAAAAGTGAGAAAGACTGGCACCATCCCTGAGCCCATCTCGTTCCCTTCACCATGCAGCCCTGCCTACAAGGACATCTGTGGTCAGTCAAGACAAATGACCTCATCTCCACTACTGGCCAACACCGTAAAGCAAGAAAATGGAGCACAGGGCAGGGCAAGATTTTGATAGTTTCACCCAGGCTTGTTTCACAGAAGCATAACAGAGTCTGCCAGCACCACAGCATCCCCCTCTGCCTTTGGCGGTGGCTGCTGTAGCACTGGGTTCTCGTGGGGCTGCCGCCAGTAGCAGGGAGTGGAAGGACTTGGCCTGAGCAGCCACTTTGCTCTTTGCTGCTGGTTTTCCTGCAAGGGTGAGGGGAGAAGCAGCAGCACAAGGCTGAAACAAGAGCCTTTCCTGCCTGCATTGCTAAGTAGCTTGGAACTGGAATCACACAAGAGTCTCACCAGCGTCAATGGCTTCCTTGTGGGCATGCTCTGGTCTCTTGTCCCTATGTAGTGTGAACACCAGAGGCTCCCTCATGCTTATGGGTGCTATATTTGTACCCAACAGGGCGCCTTGGGGGCACCCTGATCTCCTTGAGCAGCCCCATGCCCAGCTGCTCCTTCCATGAGGAAGAGGAGTAGGAAGGGTCTACATGCTCCACCACAACACAGCACTACTTAAACAGAGAAAGCCACTGGACAGCATGCTAACAAGTACAGTGCAGCATCCCCAGACACTAAGGAGTAATAAAGTGCCCCAGAAACTAAAACACCCCCAAGTGCTACTAAGGACTAAGTAGTCCCCAAATACTCACATCTCTCTCAGGTCAAATTCCACTCTTTAAACCAATCCCCATTACATTTTACACATCGGGCTGTAGAAGGCCTCAGAGGGGCTGTTAGGGTCTATTGTAGGGGAATAAAGCAAGTGTCAAAAAGACTTTTAATGCCCAGTTAAAAATGACCAAAATACAGCCTGCAGTTACCTGATAAGCTGCAAGGTCTCTACTGGGAGAAATATTTTGGGTTTTAAATTGTCTCAACCCCTGCACACTTACAAGAGGCTGGTCTGAGCTCTAAACTAAAGCTTTGTCAAGGACATTAAAACAATATTAAAAGCCAGGGGTTTGTTCCATAAAGACTTTTAATGCTTGTTGGTTGGCAATTTTTATTTTCTTGTAACGGTTATGACCAGTAATTACTGAACATACCAGAGCACTGCAGATCTCTGCAGCTCTGTGTGGTTTACAGCATCAGTCCTTGTCCCAGCAGGGCGACTGTCCCATCGCTGCCGTGGAGCAGCGATGGAGGTGGAGGTGTGGGAACCAAAGTGCTTGGGAGGATGAAGATCCCCAGAGGTGCACAACAGGGCAGCGCCGGAGCCAGAGGACAACATCCAAGTCCCACATCCATGGGCTCTGCTTGTGGCAAAAGAAAATACTCCTGGTCTTCCCACAGTGCAAATTACTCTGACTCTACACAGAAACTTGAGAGATTGCACCCATTTGTTGGTTCAAGTCACCTTTTTTTGTGAACAACTACCTCACAGCTACAACCTATGGCCGGACTATGGTGTCCATCACCATGCCTCCATTGGTGTTTTTTTTATATAGATATTTGGACATTGAGAAGTTAATGCTTGAACAGCTAGAGGTTTTTTCAAAGCAGATCTGTAATTCACTCGAAGATTCAGTCTCAGCCTGACAACAGCCAAGAAAGGCAGGGTTCAAGCTGAGACAGGGTGTTCCTTACCACGCCGTGTTGTTCCTCCACGCCGTGGGGGCTCCCTGGGGCGGACCAGCCTCACAGTGCTGTTTTGCTGCTGTTGCTGTGCTTCGGGGAGTGCGTTTGCATAGCAGCAAGCCAGGCCAACACACAGAATTAATAGCATTTGAAGTTCAATGCGAGTCTTGACTGTCAGGAATGCAGCATTAAAAACAAAACCTAAAGCTTCCATATTGCAAAACCTATTAGCTGCTTTACCGTTTTTGCAGTCGTGCCAGTTCACCCATACTGGAGCTTTTACCAGAGTGTGACAGCTCATTTATTTAACTTGGGCCAGGCTTAAAGTTCTGATGAAGCCTAATCTTGTGACCTGTATTTACTTTGGCCGGGGATGCTTTTTGCACAGACGACTTCCTATCCTTCCTAATCTTTCCCGCAGGAAAGGAGCTGAGAGTTACGAGTCGGGGGAGGAAGGCAAAGCCAACCAGACATGCAGTGAGGGAAACGAGCACTGCACATGTCAGTGAAGTGGGCCAGGTTCAGGGACCTTGTCTGTTAAGGGAAGGAATTAAAGGGGGAGTCAGCACCGCCGCTGTCATCATCTGAGATGCGTCAAATCCATCATCATTTCTCTGGAATTTTACCCATCTGGAAATAGGGCTGGCTGCAACTGCAACAGCTTCATGGCTTAAGGATGGAAAAGTCTCTGCTTGGCTCAAACTTGTCAAACCTCCCACTGAAACAGAGAGGAATTTTGTGGGTATAAACACTCAGCAACCTCCTGACTTGACACTGAAGAGCTGCTCAAGGATTCTTGGCCATCAATCCCCTACAGAAAGAGCTGGCTTTCAGCAGCACTGTGAAGGAAGGAGCTGCTTTCTGCTCTGAGACGACATGGGGAGCATGACCCTGGTGCCAGGCCGCCTAGCTGGGTGCCAGCAGTTAGATAGCATGCACTTCCTTGCTCCCTACCTCCATTTCTAAATTCTAACACTAAATCAGGAGAAACAGGTGCAGATTCTGGCCTTGGGCATCAATCTTCTACCACCTCTCTAAAATCCACCCCTTGAAATCCCTGACAACCACAGAGGAAAAAATGAAAGAGAAAAAGCCAGTATACACACTGGTTGTTTTCCAGGAGAAAGCCAGGATCCTGTGGTGGCTTTTACCCGGCTCCGCAGGCACAGGTCACCTGGGACATGACACCCTTTTCTCACTAGAAGAGAGATACACAAAGCACCAAACCACTTTCTAAAAATGTCTTTCTTATCATGTTTTGAAGCAATGTGGCAAGCACAAACCTACCTTTCTAATGCAGCAGTAAGACACTATGCACCACTCTGGCACTAGAAGTGCTGGTGAGCTTCACAAAATCCCTACTTTATAGACAGAAATAGGGCTCCAATGCAGAGACATAACAATGGGGTGGAGGGAGTTTTCAGAAGACAAAAGGCCAGTCAGGTTTGGACTCTGTTTGACATCTTGGGTTTGACCAATTCCCATGAGTTGAAATAAAAAATTCTGAGTAGCTGAAAATATTCCCCAGTTTCATTCCCACGGAAGAGAAAGTGCTTAAAAGCATTCTAAGGTTAATGGGACTGTGATGAAAGAAACATTTCTGTAGAGCAGCATTTTGAGTAAATGCCTTCTTTAAATGCATTTTCCAAGCATTATAGCAGAGAAATTTGGGATAGAGTTCAAATCCCTCTCAAACTTGTGGAAAGCAAGTGGTGAGGAAGCAATCTACGGCACTACTGCAGAGATGCTCCAGTTTGTGACCTGAGGGCTCTGCAGTGGCCAGGCTGGGGCTGCTGGGAGCCAGGGCCTATATGAGCAAATCACCCACCAACAGGTAAACAGAGCACCCACGTCTGCTCGGATAAAAGCCACCCAAAAGGCACACGCACGCTGCTCACAGGGATTTATCCCAAGACAACATCTTTCCAAAGCTGACTGACACTTCTTGCCTCAGAAGGGAAAGCTGTCATCCTAAAACTTCCTTAATTAAGCAACTGGGGAGCGTCAGAGCACGCTGCACCCCTAATTCCCATCTAACCATCAGGCTGAGAATTGGGCTTTGGAAATACAGTGAATATGATCAGTAGAGGGGGTACATTTTCCTTCTGGTGTAAAACAGCAGATCCCAGATGTGCTTTACAAACACAGAAGCATGCTGGAGCAGCGTGTGATGCTCCACAGCACCTCAGGAGCCATTAATTACTAAATGAATGGCAGCAACTAGTTTCCTTCACCACCAGTGTGTGGTTATCTGCTCCAGAGGGGATTGAGATTTGCAGAGGGGGTCACAACAGCTGCAGGTGCACATCAGGTGCTTTCCAATACTGTGGCAGCTACCCAGTCTGCACGTGCAGTCGTGGCCACATGCACAAGCTGGTAATGCAATTACACACATACCTGTTGATTAATCAGTAAGATTACCACTTTTTACAAAAGAGAAAAAAAGAAAAAATCCTTAACATCATAAAGAGTTGAATAATTACTATTTAGTTATTATTATAATTTTTCTGTTTACAAATACTTACATTGGTCTACAGTGGCTGCAAAGATTTTCTTAAGAACATTAAACCCACTATCAATGTTAAGAGAAAGCCTTTACAGGCTGGTTTTTAAACTGCCTAAGAGCAGCTCTATGTGTGCTGTGCATTGAGTTTAGCTCTACAATAACTGCCTTGCAAGGTTATCTCTCAGCAAAACTGCAATCAGCAATAATAAACCTTAAAAAGGCTTCAGCACAGATCTACATTTCAAACCCGAGGGCTCCAGCTCAGTGAGGGATGGGTTTTAGGCAGGACACACGCAGGAGTCTCACGGGTGATTTGCTGAATCAGGACCTTAAAGTGGGATCTATTTTCTATCACTGCACAGTGCTTTTGTAAGGCATTGAATTTTAAATGACCCTACCAAAAATGAATGCTGATCTCACCACTGACGTGCTCTTGTCCCCTCTGCCCGCGTGTGTCCAAGCCCAGAGGTGAGGGCACAGCAGATCCAATCGATTGCACACTCCCCTGCTATGGATGTTAGCGAACAAGCTCCTCGTGACCCCTCACCTTTCTGCCATGGGAAAATGTTAGGAGACTCATTTCCCCCATTTGCAGAAACAAACAGCAGCAGGTTTACATCACAGGAAAATGTTCTATTAATAAGCATGCTTCTCGGCATAAGCTACACTTTGCAGTGTAGTTAAGCAGTTATGCAAACCACTAAGCTACCTCAGCAAAGTTCTCAAGATTCGTCAGATGACTGAAGAAATAAGACAGAAGTTTTGCATTTCTGTTGACTTAGTTTTAGTCAATAGTTCCACAGAAGACACTGGGAAAGAATGAATGGAAAGAAAGGCTCTGGTGATAGACTGATCAACCTGAGTTAGTGGGAAGCAATCAGACCAAAACAAAGCAAACAAGAAGGCTGCCTGCAGGTAGCTGTGGCCAGGAGGCTGTGCTCGCCTTCCTGTTTGTGTTTACCAGGACATAGCTCCTGCCATCAGCTGCATTGTGCTTGCCGGGAACAGGAGCTCCCGTGATGGATGGCTTCTGCAGAGATCCTTTGTGCCTGCCAACAGGGCTGAGCAATGAACAGCCCGAGGCAGCAGCCACTTCATGCCCTTAACACACAAGTGCACCGTGCCCAGCTTCCCCATCACACACAGGAGCCAGCTTGCAGTTGCAAAGTGTGTGTGTGTCCAGACAATTACACACCAGCAAGTTCCTGCAGCTCCCTCCATCTCAGGAGAGAGGTGAGATAAGAAGAGCTGAAAGCCAAAAGGAGAAGGCAATGGGTGCTCTATTGATTAGCTGTGGATCATTGATCCTTTGCCTGTGCAGGGTGCACGTGGAGAAGGACAAGCCTTGTGTTGCAGTTTAGCAGCACTCCTAGCACATGCTTGCTTTTAGTTAGGAAGCCACACTGATGTTCAGGCATCAGATCACCTCTGAGAGCCACCAGCCAGCGGCCCTGGCCTGTGATGCTGCCAGCACTGAGCACCACTGGTGCTGGAAGGGTCTCCAGGAGGCAGACACGGCCTTGCAGCTTCATGTGCTTTGCAGCACCCCAAGCCATGCATCAGAAAAAGGGCATGAAAGATTTAGATTAGATGCACTAAGCATTTATTACCAAACTATCTTAATCCATGGAAGGGTAGAGGCAACGTAACCCTGATCCGGGCATCCCCTGCCACCTCCCCTCTGGGAACCTGCCTCCAGTTCACCTGATCTGACAGACATGCTCTCCACAGTCAGTAGCCAGCATAGTTGACCCTGTGCAGAAGCCCACAATCTTTAATTTAGCATCGACCTTGGCCTGTGTAATGTCCAGCAGAGTGCCAAGGTGTGTGACCTCGGCCAGTCCTAACCCCTCTGCTGCTCCAGCCCCGGGGCTCCTGCCGAGGGTGGTGGGAGCTCCTTGCACCAAGCAGCTCCAGCCTCAGCCCCGAGCACTCCGGCTTGCCAGCGTGTTTGCAGAGCAGAGTGTGTCATACTTCTAAAGAGTGACAAATTACCAGGAAGGGCTCCCCCCGCACCCCAGCTCCGCTGTGCTCAGCCCAATTCCCCCGTGCCGCATTAACAGCTAATAAAACAATAGAGCTTTTAGTGGTGGACTTCAAAGGCGTCTCGGGCAGATGAATGAATTTAGCATTTCTTCACTTACTGTCAGCACTGAGGGAGAGAAGGGCACGCTGAGGTCGAAGGCTTCAGCAGGCAGCAGCAAATACAGTCTGGTATTTGGGCTACTGCAGAAAAATGAGTGGTAAACCAGCTAAGCAGTTGGTAAGTACCAGATTTTTCTTCTCTATCACTGCTCACCCACTTCAGCTGCCCTATTTTCTCTCTTTTTTTTTTTTCCTGTGCTACTTGACCACTACAAAAAAATGCCATAAAAATTAAAAAAAACCCCCATAGCTACACCTAAACCACAGGCCAAGTCAACAGCTCATTACTGTGTGGAGAATCTTTAGGCAGCCCGGCCCAAAACGAAGCAAATGTAATTATTTTCAGACTTAGCAACACAACTGTACTTGGTAAATGTGCCTTGAGGTCCCTCAGCTAATTTACAAGTACGTGTCCATCTACAAAATGGTTTCTGCAAACCATTAGCTGATTGTGATGTACAGTCACAATAAGCACCTATAGGCATTAAGCTTTGAGTTGTGCAACTCAGAGTGGATTAATATTACTTAAAAAGTATCTCCCTTTCAGGAGCTGGAGAAGAAAGTACGAGACAGTAGAAAGAGTGGGGAGAATAGTATTTGTTTCAGACAACATAGCTCAAATCATACCTCCTTGACCATGGAGGTAAAGAATCTCCAGCAGCTCACTCCCACATGGAGCCATGGAAACGAGCTGAGCAGCATGAATTACACCTACAACAGAGGTGTTTGCTGGTGGAGAAGTCTGTCAAAGTTTGGAAGGGATGAGATGTGGAAGGATCAAACAGGTGAAGCACCATTTCATAAAACTGCCACAAGCAACGTGGCTCAGTTGCTTTTATTTCTCCTCCATTTTCTGACTGGCTCTTATTAAGTCACAGCCTTTACTCCCACACAGTATCTGAGGAAGAAAGAAAAAAAAATCTGATTGTTCTGTGCATAGGTCTTTTTTTTTTTCCATATGTAGTACATGATACCCAAAACAACAGGAATGAATTATCCTGGTTTTTAGAGTTGGCATGTTTTAGCCTCTTGAATACCATCATCTACATTCTGCATCATTTCCAAGTCCAGCCCAAATGGCTTGTTCTGCAAAACAACTTTAAAGGTTACAATCATTTATGTCACATTCACATCTGCTGCTAAATTCTCAAAGCATTCTCTATTTGGCTGTCCTACAAAACACTTCTGCAGAGGACACTTTCCAAGCATTCACCACCACTGTGCAGTGACAGCATTTGCATGCAGTCGGCTCATGGGGAGCTGTGGCATTGCTCAAAAGCAGTGGGGAGGGAGACAGCCTCCTGATAACTGAGCTGACAACTTCTAGGTTCTCTAAAACCAGACCCTTCCAAGAATGCCCTTTGTTCAGCAGTTGCTCCATTCAGTCTCTCTCTCTGTTTGCTTGTAATTTATTCCTTCTAAAAGTCTTGCCCTAGGCTAGTAGAAAATTAAAACAAGGAGCCAGATTTTCTTTTTTTTTTTCCTCACTTTTGCTCTTTCATCAAGAACAGTGAAAATTTGGCACAGTTCAATATTTTGTTCAGCTCTGTCTTTGAGTCTTTGAAGTCCCCTAAAGCCTTGGTAGGAGTCTAGGCTTCCACTCACATCTGCTTTCCATGAAGCCATTTACCGCACTTTATTTGTGCCATATTAGATTTTTCAGGACAGGGACAGAACTAACGAAGCATTTACATTCCTGGGAAAGCGGCATGTATACAACTACCACATTACTCTGATAGAAGCTAACTACAACTGACATATTTCAAGTTCTCAAGCAAGCAGCCATGTTGCAGCAGAGGGTCCAGAGCTGTTGGTTACTTCTTTTTAATGCTCGCTTGACATTAAACAGCCTCAGTGCAGTTTTAGTTTACACAGTTATCGAGAGATGCCATAGTACCTCTAAGAAAATTAAGGAAAAGATCTTATAAAAGGATGAAAAGAAATCATGGTTGAACAGAAGCTGCATCAGAGACAGTACAAGATAATGGCATCAAGCTGCTAACTGCTAAGGCATTTCTTTTACTAGCAGAAGACTAATCCACTGACAGCACTCCATTCCAAGGACTTTATTGCTATCAGAGCAGGGAAAGCATGTTGGATTGAATCTCTTTATCATATGGATCCTGGCAATCCATAGAAACCAGTAGGATAATCAATAGTCTCTATTTTGTATTTCTGTTTTAATAAGAAAAAAACCCTAAGAAATATTTGTCTGCTTCTCATACTAAGAATGTTATTGAGATTGTTCGAAGTCAGAGGTGATAAAATAGCAACTGAGAAAAACATGCCTTGGAGGAGTCAACATCAAGAGCGCAGCAAGCTCATTCTTTGAGCACAATCTCCAATGGCTTTCCAAGCTTAAAGAGGGGGAGCCTGTTAAAAAGCCTGCTGGAACTTGGAAAGTTCATCATCAGATTGCCTATCCAAGCTCAGCACAGCTCCAATCACTGAAGCTCATAGAAGAAACATTTTTTGGAATCCAGCCTCTTGCCATCCAAGTGAAGGACCAAATCACAACCAAATGGCAAAGTGTGAAATGTGTTTGCATTCATTCAGGCTTGAAATGAAAAAAATCATTTACTGATTGAGCTTGATCATAATGGACTGTGCATCAGTTAGTGGGCAAAGTCTTCATAATGTTGCTTCACATTACCTAGGGCAGAAATGACCAGATCAAGCTCTTATTTGCTGTTTTGAGTAATCCAATACCAGATTTAGCTGTCTAAAGAGACATGAAAATCATGCCCCCTGTATAGCTATGAGCAGCTGCAAGGAAGGGGATAGCACAGCCTCCTACCTCAGTTTCTCTGTTTGAAAGTGAGGGAATAACATGTGCATAATGGAAGGTACTCACTACGTCCTCTCGTGGAGAGGTAAGATCATGGCTAGATCCAGGAGGGTAATCCTGAGTCTGACAGAAAGCATGGAGAGAATGTGTATGCCTCATCTATGCAGCTCCATTCCATTTCCCCTGCCCCAAGCTGCACAGTGTTGGTTCATCTGGTTTCCCAGGTTCCCTTCCCTCCTTTCTGCTACGTCTTCCTAACAGTCTGTTTCTTCATTTCTTTCCATAGGAAACTTTTTCAAAGCTGGAGGGTATTGAAATAACCTGCAAGACAACCACTGCAGCCCCCAAAAGATGACCAGCCTCATGCCTCTTCTGTTAAAAGAGGTGTCACCTACCCATAGGACACCTTCACTACTGACATTTATTTTGCTATCAGGTTGCACATCCCTTACAGAAATACTGAGACATGGATCAAGTGTTTAAAAGCAGAGTAGATCCTGAAGCATTCCCTAACCAGGGTGCCCCAGCAATGTTCAGGTCTCCCCACTCTGGAGCCATGGCTCTTGCTGGGAGGTGCTTGCAGTCACTGGAGCAGGGGCTGTGGTGGATGTCAGGAGGTAAGGGGCCCAAGAAAGGGATGCTTTTTCCTGCTGCTCTAGTGATTTGAATTATTTCATGATGGCAAAAACTAGGAGAGGAAAAAACCACAGCACTATGTTAAAAAAAGAAAAACATGATTTTTAAAAGTGCTGTGCCAGGTAAAACTCCTCTGCTTTGTTATTATGAGAGTTCCCAGTATTGATAATTTCTCCTAGCTGCTGGTTTGTAAGTTACTTCTGAGTAGAAAATTCAATTATATGGGCCAAGTCAACAATAATGTTTTTCCTGGCAACAGTTCATTTTGCCAGTGGAAACATTTTTCCCCCTTCTTTTCTGGATTCAGCTCTGCAAAGTTGCTAAATTCTTCCAGATCTCTGGTCTGATGTGATCATAAATATCCTGATTGTATTCCACTGATTGACAGACTGGGAATGGATTAAGCAGGGATTACAGCCTGGAATGATCGAAATGTGCTTTCATGGTCAGTAACTCTGCAATAAGTCATAGTTCCAATGTACATTAACTATATAATCTAATTAACATGGCTGTTTATGTATTTAACATTATTCTTAAAACTTTCTAATAAAAAAGGCTTTAAGGAGAATTATATGTTGTTTAAAATATAAGAACCTGTTCCTGAATGTACAGTAGTCTGGAGCTTGCACTATCATTAAGACGACTAATAGAACTATCTCTTGCTATTAAAATGTGATTTGAGCAGTATAATGGGCCTAATTCTGCCCTCACTGTTAGGTGGATAAATGCAGGTTTTCTCTGTTTTAGTTAAAATTACTTTGGGTTTGCATTTTGGTAATTCAGGGCAGGGTTTAGTTCATTTGGATTTAAAAAACTTTTTTAATAAACTGAAACTATTCAATCTATCTAGGCACATAACTAAAAGCATCTGCATTTTCTAAGGTCCTCAGCACTCGAGTCTCAAAATTGTCATTATTTACTAAATATTTTTTTCAGGAATTAGTCTTATGGGTACAAACCTCAGATGTTTCACTGCACAGGTTCACATACACAAGTTGCATACCTAATGATAACAAACCAAATTAAACAATTCACCCAGGCAAAACTCCAAACTACAGCAATGTGCTCAGCAGCTGCACTTGTGAATATAAACCCAGCTTGCTATTTGATTGCCAGGTCAAGGAATTATAGTGGAGATATTATGCAGTTCTCCATAAAAGCTGAAAACTGAAATGAGTAAATATTTTGCAGGACTGTGGATTCTCTGCTGTCTCCAGTCCAGTCAGCCTTGAAGTCAGCATCTCAGAGCTGTGCCTTGTGTTGCTCTGCAGCAATACATCTACTCCACGTCAATTTTTTAGCTTTCAGAAGACTTTGAATTTTCAGTTGCCTGCTGGAACAGCAGCTGAGTGGTCCTGAACCTGCAGCTCTTCCTTGGGCTGTGCTCTGCATCGGACAGGGCATCACAAACCATAGCAGGCACAGTCCAGGGCTGCAGCTTCCACTTAAAGAGTTCAGGAAGGTATTGGGTATCTCAGGACTCAGAACTTGGTAGCCCTGATGATAGGGTCCCAAGAAAGTGTGAAGTACTGCTGAGCAACATTGCTGAGAGCCAGGGTGAGAGGGAGCCCTTCTGCCATGCTCTCTCTCACCCCCACATTTGTCTCCTCTCTCCACCGCACGACTATCCCCTTACCTCATTCTTTCAAATTCTACCTGCTTTAGGACCTTTCAAAAAAAAAGGAGCTGAAAAGTCTCAGTATGACTCGGTGTCAGCCTCTGATGTCCCTACTGACCTTCCTGGTTAGAAAATAGGCCTGAGGGACTGCTTGTTCTGGTGCAGGGACAACGCTAAACAAGGATCAGGATGGACACCACCTGACTTGGACTTAGGACCTGATCTGGAGGTCAGAGGAGGGTTCAGCCCTCTGCTCACCCAACACTTGAGGTCCCGGCACAGATCACAGTTCCACAGGGATATCACCAGAGGTTAGGTGGCAATGGCTTGCCTTGAGACTGACCTCATGCAGGAGCCAATCCATCAACCCCAGGATGAAATGGGCTTCATGGTACTGCCAATCCTCCAAGCCACACAGACAGCTCTACCCAAACCCACTTAAACGAAGTAGGAATGTTTCAATTTAAAGGAATTAGAAGCATCTTTAAAATGTGACGTTTCCCATCATACCAAGTCCCTGCACAGTGCACTGCCCAACAAGCCTGATTATTCCCCAGCCAGCTGGGGGCTTAGAAAATATGTCGAGCACTCAAATCATTTTCGATCCTGCTGCACTGTACATACTCAGACTCCGAGCAGGGTTCACGTTCAAGGGCTTATAAAAACTTGAATACACTCCAATAACTTAAATCACTCAGTGAGGTTTATAGTGATTTAAAGCCATTGGAACTCTCCACGTTTGGTGTGCAAGGGCTCCAGCTTGGAAGAGAATCAAGGCATGTTCTATCATGGCAGCTCCAGGCATATTGAATCAATTTCAGCATGTAAAAATAATTAACAATGATAAAAATACATTAATAATACTGTAATTATAAGGCCAGACCAAAGTTTAAGCCTGAAGAAAAAGAAAAAAAAAGAAAAGAAAAGAAAAAAAAAAGGCTGCAGAAATTCAGCAAGGTTTGTGAACAGCTTGAACTGGGGGTAATGAGGCATTTCAGTGACAGGAAAATAAATGGAGGCAAATCAAGGGTAAGGAGCAAAGGAAGATCACATTTGTCAGTAGTTAAGAAGTTTTGCTGGCCTGAGCTGCAGGACTCGCTAAATTCTACCCTGGAGCCATGCCAGCACAGCATTGCTAGGCCAAGGGATCAGAAACAATTCAAGGTCCGAGATCTTGCAAGCCATCAGGAGTAGGATCAAATGCCATATATCACAGAGCTGGCTCATAAATCTCTGCTTTCTAGTAGCATATAGTAGGAAGGCCAAATTTAGCACCTGTCTGGAAAGGATGCCACAACGCCTGACAGATACTTTTCCAGAGCTTCCCAGAACCAGCTCAGTCCTCGCAGGGTGATGTCAAGCCCCAGGGGACAACATGGATTTGGCTATTTCTACACAGGCTTTGCAGCACCTGGTACATCGCCTTCCAGCCTGGACCAGCACCAGGAAATGCCCGAGGGCCCAGGGATAAATGCCAGCAGAGCCAACATTAACCACCAAAATGTTTTGTCACAACAAATGACTGATTTGGTTTGGACAGCAGTCCAGGATGGTTCTTGTTTCATCGAGGCTGATTCACCCATCCCAACTTGTTCTGTATTCAGCCATAATGCAGGAGTCACCTTGAGCCTTTCAATAATACCATCCCAGCCTGCAGAAAAGTTTGTAAAATACTAAGAGCACAAGGCCTGTCCAAAGGCTGTGGGGAAAGAACATGCAAAATATAAATGTCCAGTGCACATAATGGAGAGAAGAGCATTGGACATGGGCAATGTCCTTTTTTTTGTAGGGGAAAGACACACTAATTTAATTCCCCTGGCAGAAGAAGGAGAGGTGTTTTCTCATTTTTCATGTTAAGACAAGTTTCTGAGCATGGAAGACAGGGGCTCTGCTTCCAATGCTACTAGCAGAAAAATGAAGCCTAGTCTTATGCCATTATATTCACAACTCTACAGTGGTTTTGAAGCAAAACTTTTGCTTTGGCATGAATTCCCATCTCATTTTCTGTGAAATACAACAGAGCTCAGGACAACGGCTACCAAGAGAGATTTCTATGTAAAAAAAAAGAAAAAAAAGCCTGTAAACCCTTTCCTATCTTTAATCATGAAAATAATTCAGTTGCTGCAAACCTGATATTCATGGCTGGGGCCCAAGGACCTTGCAATTCACAAGAGCACTGAAGGGATCCATAAAAAGTGGCTGGCCGTGAGGAATTTACACTTGTTTTTTAAAGGGAGTAAAAATGTGGCTATAGCAATTTAGAGGAGTTTATGTATTCAGGCCTTAGAGAGGAGTAAATCATTCAGTTAAGAAAGATGCATTGGTGCATTAGTGAACCTTCAGGCAACACAAAGAGCAGGAAGAAATTATGACAAGCATTCCTGGGCAGAGTGCTTTGAAGCTTGCTCTGCCCACAAAAGGTGTCTCCAACTCAGCTGCGTGGTAGACTCCAGCTTATCACGCCCCACATTCAAAGCATCCTACCAACTCCCAGCATGTCCTTTCCACCCCACACAGTGCTGGTCAGGGACCTTCACAACCACACTCGGGTCCCCAGCTCCCCTTGCATCACCCCTTGCATCGCCCACCCACTCTCAGAGCCAGGGAGGTCCCTTGCTTAGGGCAGTTGTGGTCCCTAGGGATGACCAGGAGCCTTTAGCTAACAAACATCCAGGACAAGGAGGCCCAGGAAGAAAAGTGCTTTCAAAGAGCTCAAGATAAGACAGGGTCTTTGAGAGATAATGACAATCCCCAGCCCCACAGCATGCAGGACTAATTGCAAAGCCCATCTCCCTGACCTGAGTTTCCCACTTTAAGCTCTTCTCTGTTTCTTACACGCACTTGCTAATTCTGCTCAAGCATTTTAATCCCACCTGCTACCGAGACAGAAAAGAACTTACTATTTGGAATTAAAGCTAGTGAAAATACAAGAATGCAGCAAGGGAAGAGCTGCTGGCATGCAGGAGCTGTGATCTCTGGTTTTTGAGTCTCAGGGCCCCAGACCTGGACTCCTTATCTTGCCCTCGGGTACCTGGGGGAGATGCTGCCCCTCTCTGCAGTGGCGAGTTCAATAACAGGACTCTTCAAGGTGCCTTCTAGTGTCACACATCTCTTGTAATACTGTCAGACGCTGCTCCCTGCTGACAAAGATTTGCTGGCAGAGGGAAAGAATTTGGGGCACTCCATTTCTGCTGCTGGCGGGGCTGTCACAACACAGCAGTGCTCCTCGATGCCGCAGCAAAGGGGCGGCTGCACTGCACCCGCAGACAAGAGGAACTGAGAAAAACCAGCTGCTGCCAAGCTATTGAACCAGGGGCAGCACAACGGTGGCAGAAGCAGCTGGCTCTCCAACGATACATCCTTCACAGCTCAAAAGGCCAGAACTCCTCTGCATCTCCCAACGCTGCAGTCCCAGGAATGGGCTGTTTGGCTTTTGCTGGCTGGTCACAATCCCACTCTTGGGAGCAAGTACTGGGAAAGGCACTTTTCTTGCTTTAGCTTTGGGTGTGCATTTTATTTTCCCTGCCTTGGTGCCCTCAGGGTGGTTGTTGGCTGCAGTAGATGGTGGGTTTTATTTTTCTACTTGTTGTAACCCTCCTGGGAGAAGTTGTTACAGTTGTAGTCGTATTTTTCCAGCTTTTCCAAGCTTACCAACTCCCCACGGTGCTGTTTGCCTGAGTGGTTTGGTACAGTTTTATTTTTACAAAAACTACTACACTTTTTAATTTTATTTTTGTATGTTAATTAAATACTTTTTAATCACAATGCAGACACAGTTGCAGGAGCCAAGAAAAATACATAAACAAGAAGAGAATCCAAACATATATCTGCCCAGCATGCTACATTAAAACATTCCAAACCCAAGTTCCATCTAGCCCATTCCTGGATCTCTGCATTAGTAATTTAACAACACAACTCAGCCACCAGTAGTCTACTCCCCAGTTCACTGCAAATCTTTTCCCTGGATTATCAAGCAGGAAGATAAAATGCCCAGAAAGCAGCCAGTGTGCATATGGCAAGAGAAATGCTGAGCTGTGGCACCAACTCTGCCCACCCCAGGTTCTTGAAATCAGAGGAAAATATCCTGAAGTTCTCTTAAATAGTGTTCGTCAGGTCACTCTGAAGACATGCTGAAGTTGTACAGCAAACGTCACTTGTTTCTCACCCCAATCACCCGGCAGATTGGGCAGTTCAGCCTACTGCCCTGTACAATTTCTCCTGTCCCAGTATTTGCCCCTGAAAACTCCACAGGGAATCAGCTTCTCCACCTATGCACATGTAGCAGAAAGGAAACAAAGAGATCACAGACATCTGGAGAGACATGTCCTTGCCTAGCATGGTCAAGGCCAGCTCCTTAAAGTGCTAGTGCTGTAAAATTCTTGCCATGCCTGAGAAATAGAATGTGAGATTTAATTTAAAATGAGAGATATTAGAATGGAGAGCTGCAGGTGATGAGGTGATGGCATTTCTTTGGCTCAGGGCCAGGAGGGTAGGAAAAGAAAACAAGCTAGATGCGTTATATCCTACATACCTTGGCAGCTCAACAAAGTGACACTCATGTAGGGCTCATGAACGAGGCAATTAGTGACAGGGAAGTGGCATTAGCTGCAGCATAAGGAGCACTGTAGGAAATTAGAGCTGAAGTTCATTCAAAGCACAGGAGAGACAAGGCCAATAAAAGAAAAATCTAGCAGTGATTTGTACATGAAAAGTCAGTGTACAAGCTATGCAAAAGAAGCAGAGAAGATATCTCCTCTGAGAGCTTCTGTGCAATCCTTACACACTTGTCACCCTTATTTTAATAAAGGTTTGACTAAGTGGTGATGTCTTTAATATCTCCATGTATTTTAATCATGTGAGTTAAAGGCTGGGAATGGTGCAGGATGGAACAGCTACATAAGGAGACCTGTTTCTGAGGACAAGGGTTCCTCAATAATCCTCTCAAAGTTACATGATGAATGCTGCAGCAGTGGAGTTAACCAGATGCATAGAAAAGCTAAATAATATAATTTCAGATATATCCCTGCCTTTCTGTTCCAAGCCCTGCTCATTGCAGGGGGGTTGGACTAGATGACCTTTAAAAGCCCCCTTCTAAGCTTAACTCTTCTATGATTCTGTGAAGCCCACTAAATGAATGACCATGCCACCTCAGCAATGAGCAGACCATACCAGGCACAAGCACTGAGTAACTGTTATGCCAGCAGAGCTAAAATGGGAGGAGCCGTGGCTCTGGTAGTCCCTGGGCTGTGCAGCTGCAAGCCATCCTCAGCCAGAGGTTTGCTAAGGATTTTTTACTGCTCTCTCTGCCCAAGGGTCCTTCCAATCACCTGGAGAACTTTTTGGACTGGGCCATGTTAGAACGATGTTTTCCTATTATTAATTATTATTCCCACCAAAACCATTCCTGTTTAGCTTGAAAAAGCCAATTCTAACAAATGTATCCAGCCTCTCAGTTTAAGGATGAGCAGAAAAGCAGTTTAACTTCATAAAATGTGTTTTGATTAAAAGAGATTGCTTCATGGTATTACAAAGAACATTTGAAAGACAAGATTTGCTCAGAAATGTCTATTTTTAGTATTATCCAACAATAAAGTTTCTTCAATGTTTGTGCTTCTTTTCATGTTATGGGGAAAACACAGCTGTGCCTCCCCTTCAGCAGCAACTCTGAAGTCTGCCTAGCACGCTATGAACTTACCAAATCTGTTGTAAATACATTTTTTAGTAATTTATAGCAATTTGATTAGAGCAGCAGCTCTTCTGTTCTTGTAATTTGTCCAAGAGGACAACAACAAGGCTCAGCTGCTTGGCTGCCAAGCAGAAAGGTCAAATTACTGACCTCCATTTTGGGGTATCAGTTACAGCCACCTCAGCACTCCCCACTGCCTGCCACAGTTGGCTGTCTTCTAAATATAGCTGCTCCCAATTGCAGGATATTTCCCCCCTGTATACAATGGCAATATGCTTCATCATTCCCCAGAAAAGCATATCACAAGATACTGGCAGTATTTATCATTAAAAGTTACAGCCTGTATGCTATCTTATTTATTGAGTGTTGACAGAGACTTTGATGCTGCTGGTACACCCAAGTAGACAGCACTGTTTGAACTATTTAGGTTTAAAACAGCAAAGTTGGCCCGTATAAGTTGACCCAAATAAAGCTGGATGAGTGGCTCAACATAAAATCTAATCAAGTCATTCTGAGCAGAAAAATTGGGTTCAGAGGTAGAGGCTACACTCAGGATTGTTTTACACTCATTTCAGTCACAAGAGCACAAGCTGACCTGGATGCACGATTCAGACAGACAAAGCAAAGAAACGCAGGGTTGGGGTAGAAGATCTAGACAAGTCACCACAGAAGCAAATCAGCTCCCCCAGCAGCCTCCCGTCCTCTCCAGTGCAGTGGGTGGTGGGGACAAAGCCAACCCTAGAGCTGCATTCTGGCTTGCCCTGTTATTAGACACAATTATGTTGTTCATAAGAAACTCTCAGGGTGTATGTTGGTTTGGGAAGTCATAACACAACGGTGAGAGACTGATCCATCTTCCTTCAGGGAGAAAACTGTGGTGCTTGCCAGCATCCCACAGCCTGGGGCAACCAGGGTCTGAGCAACACGTGCCTTCCCAGTGGCCTCCCTTTCTCTCCTGCTACAGTAACAAATATATAAAGCTTCTGTCCTTAGAAGATCCCTATCTTTGACTGTTAACTAGAGGGATCTCTTAGTACCAACAGTTATCTACAGAGCTCACCCTGAAAGGATAAACACTAAGCAATTTTACTACTCATCATCTGAGACCAAGGTTGGACTTGGGGGAGAAAGATAAAAGTCTTTCAAAATATGCAAGGGATAAGTGAGAAAGTTTGGCTTGCATAAGGCATTTTTGACATTCCCACATGTCTCAAATGTCTGAAGCTTAAACACAAACAAAAATCAGTGGAGATTAAAAGAACTTTGACCCTATATTCTTCTTGCCTTTCATTGCAAAAAAAAAAAAAAAAAAGCAGCCAGAAGTCCCCCATGCACGCTCACAGGCACACACCCTCACCCAGCACCCTGGCTCAGGCCCTCTTTGCATCCCTTCCAGGGGGATGCAACTCTCCCCTGGAGCCCAGCCAGGCTGCCCAGGGCACGTTGAGCTTGTTTTCCTATCTGCAGTCTCAGCAGAGCAGTGAATAACCGCTGTCAGGAGCATTGAACAAACACCATGCTTGACTTCTCACTGGACTCTTACAGGCCCAGAACAAAAGCCTGGATCCCAACCCACTGAAACTTTGGGGTGTTTGAAATCTGGATCCAGATCTGAAGCTTGTGGTTGGACTTCCATCTCTAGGGTTTCAGTTAGGAGTTTGGTTCATAAACACTTCTGCCACGGCCTTTTTCTGCTGTACACCGCCATGAATCAGGAGGTACTGCTATGAAATGAACTCAGACCTGACCACAAGTGGGAACAGAACAGAGAGTTGACTCGTATAGCCAGCTGTATCTTTTTGCTTTTTCATTTCTGGGTCAAATATGCAGAGGCAGCGGCTCCCACGTAGGTACGTGGTGCACACAGATAAAACATGGCAGTGCAACAGTAGGAAGGCGAGATCAAGCAGGACAAAAACTCAGCAGAAGCAGATAAACAGAAACTGCTCAAAAGTGGATGTAAAAATTCATCTGCTTCTTTTGCCTAATCATCAGCACCAGCACAGCAAGAACTGCAGACTCCACTGTTAAAATCCTACACACATCTGCCTCAAGATGTCCTCACTGAAAATTCAGCTCCTGAACTTTGCTTGTTGCTCAGAGCAGAGTCACACGTTTGAGATTTCACCAGGCAAAGTGCTTCTGTGCTGGCAATCAAATAATCATGTTATCATACATCAAGAAATACTGCCTATGGGTTTGTAATAGTAGAACTCCAAACCTGCACATCATGGTTCCAAGCATACTGCTTTAAAAGCTACTGTTAAGCTTTTCTGCTGCTCCAACACCATGGAGAGGAGATTCTGAACTGGAGGTTCCTTCCCAAGCTGCCACTAAACCACTGATACACTGAGCCTGGAGTACCAACACACTGTCACCTGGACCATGGGGAGCCCTGAGAGCCCAGTGGTGTCTTGGTAACCGTTTCAGGAGGTGATGCTATGATACTTCTTTCTCTCCTACTTTTTGCTGCTGCTGGTCCTATTCCTACAGTACAAATTCCCCAGCCACTGAGGACTCACTGGCAGAAGGTCTAACAAAGACTTTGCTCCTCACTCACCAGTGTCATGGAATGTTGTATTTTTAAGGTTTAAATCTGTTAAGGTACGTACATCCTACAGTTAAAGTAACCAGCTTGTGACTTCTCTAGGATCCAAAACATTCAACTGCAGGCTTTGCTATGACTGTTAATTACCACAAGGGCAGAGTATTCTTTTCTGTTCACAGCAGGAAAGAGGAAAAGGAGCTGATGGGAGGAGAAGCAATCAGATATAAACCATCATCTAGTTCAACAGCAAACTTTTCACTAACCTTTTGCATATTCAGTGCTTTAGGGGTTAATAAAGTCTCTTAGAAAGCAAAAGGTTTCCATCTGTAATTGGATCCTTTGTATGTGCTTTCCGCTATAGGAATCAACTTAGCATTGACATCCTCATAAAAATTTCCATTAGATTGAGGACTGAATGCCCACTAAGGCTCTATGTGGTTTTGCAATTGATTCACTGAATGAAATCTTATCTAAAATCTTTTTATTTTATGCTATTATGGGCACAGGGGAAAATAGTGATGTAAAAATTTTCACTGCTTAGTTAATGCACAGTGCCTCTTGGAAATGGCCTTCAGGTTACCTAAAAAGATTGCCATTTCTATTTCCCACTATTTTGTTTCACATTACCAGTAATTGAAAAATGTTTCATTTGTTACAAAGTTACATATCGACACTTTGAATTGAATTCAGAACCTTTATCTTTAATCTTCTTATTAGATAGCTTCAGACAGCAGTTTGTGCTAGCTAGAGAGCAAAACCACAGCTGAGCAGCTTGCATTTTTTTCAGCAAGACAATTTTCACAAGACACGTAAAACTGCTCCTGTGCTTTCAAGATGTGAAGAGCAGTCTGACCATGTCAAAGCTACGGATCAGACTTCGTGTTGGTAGTGTCCCATAGTGTGGTCCTCTCAGTGGCTCTCCAGAGAAAACATAGGGATAGATCAGAATATCACTTACAAAAATGTCAAATCTTTTACTTCTTTAAAATGATGCCTGATCAAGAACAGGGAGAACTGAAGAAGAGGAACATTTTGCTTTACCTTAAGGCTTGATGGTATATATGGTTTAGCTACTACATTTTTTCCTCCTTCACATGCTACAAAAAACAATTTCCCAAGCCAAATTCAGAAGCTGAAGCCAAGAAAGAAGGCTGAACTGAAGAATTGTCAGAATTCACAAATATTCTTTATGTCCTCCCAGCCATACAGATTGGACGTTCCCATCTATCCACTGCAGCCGCAGAGAACCATATACTCACACCATGGACTTACAGTGCACACAGCCATAACCTCATGAACAACCACACAAACCCAGGACAGAAGCACGTGAACGACACCTGCACACTCACACCCTGCACACAAGAGCTCAGAGATGTGCTAAACGTGAGCACATGGCTTACACAAATATCTGCACTCAGACACAGCACACAGACATATGGTAAGCATGTGGTTCATATCCACAAAGTACGTATGTGAAGCCAGCAGGTTTATTTTCCTCTTTACTGTTCCAGGCCTGGGAACTTCTAGTGCCCCAGCAGCAATTGCAGTGTGCCTTACTCTGAGCTGTAAGACATTTGGGTCATTGGGTAACACCATCCAGGTTTAAATGGGAGATCCTCAGTCTGCTCTTGCACACATCACAAAGCAGACAATAATAATAATAAAAACTGGTCTTCGCTTTCCTGCCTCTCATTTCAGTTGTGGGAGGTCTTTGCAGTGCACAAGAATCAAAATAATACAATCCCTTGCCCTGCTGCTGGAGGGAAGGCAGCGCAGTGAGAGCAGCCAGGAGCAGTGTGGGACTGTGCGTCCCAGGATGCAGAACGTGCCCTGTCCCTTGGGCTGGAGGCAGTCAGAGGAGAGAGAGCAGCCCCGAGCCGTGTTCATGATGCCTGCATGATCCCTGCCTGCCCAAGCTCCTCCGCAGGGGGAATCTCCACTTTCGATGATATATGACACAACACTTAATGATAATTTGGAAATATCAATCCAGAGTACACCAGAGACTTTGCATTGCCAACTTCCCAAGCATTTTTTTCAAGCTGAGGTGGCTGGCAATCTTGTAAACTTTTCCTTCTGAGAGAGTAAGATTATCTAAAAAGTATTAGGAAAATTAATTTTTTCTTACATTTTCTCAGACTTCAAAGTTAAAATGTGTAGCTTTCACTCTGAGTGTGGTGACTGCTTTACCCTTTCCTCTGCCTTCCTTCACCTCTTCAGTGCAAAACCCAAGAAAGCAGAGGAACAAGATAGCAGGGAAGAAAGGTGACAAACCAAATCAAAATCAGAACCAAATCCATAATTTCAAAATTATTTTTCTTATTTTATGTGTTTTCTGCTGAAGATTTGAAAAGCAGTTCTTTTACACAAAACAAGTTTTAAAGTAATATTAATGAAAATAGTCATTTTTCCTAACAACCCACATCTGGCCTGACTAATCCTGAAGGCACCTGACATTAGACAAGCCATGGGACCATTGGCTCAGCAGTGATCTTTGTCATTAATCCAGGAAGAAACCTCAAACTGGCAGAATTTTCATTCTCTGCATACGCGAACACACACAGTGTGACCACAGCCTGGAAACTCCCCAAGACGACAAATGAGCTGAATCCCAGATTTCATTTCAAAGCCAACCTCAGAATTTCCATGGTGCATTGAACCCTCCAGCCTAACATCCAAAAATCAATGAGGTGACACTGGCATAGAGTAAAAATAATGTAGTGACAAATCAGAGCCATGAAGTACGATGCAATGACATTTTAAAAGCAAAATACCTATGTGGGGAAAAAAAAAAGGTCAAATGCCCTTTAATCTCCATGACTCTACAGTGTCACAGTTTAATTAAACCCTTGGCCTTCTGCTGAGTTAGACCTACACTAGGTAAGGATGCCCTGGGACAGACATTGTGAGGTGGCCTCTCCCATCTCCACATCTGTATAACTGCCCTTCGTTCTAATGAATGCACGTGCTGCAAGAGTGATGGGATTTCCTACAAGCTCAAATTCACCCCATAAACTGCAAAGCACTGCTAATGTTTCTGTCTGCCCTGCTAAAATCCTGTCCCTGGATCAGAAACAGAAAAAATGAGCTAGACCCCTTGACTGAGGTTCCTCGCAGTTCCCTTAATATAAATCTAATGCAGAAATAATGGCAATTTATATCCCAGGCAGCCAGAAAGCAGTGAAATGAAGCAAGCAGCCAGTTTATAGCCTCAGCAGTGCTTCTGAGGCTGAAATTTAATTTCTGGCCCCAGAGGGTGGTTTGGGGAGAGGGATACCACCTTGCACACATTCCTACTGAGCACCACTCCCACTCCCTGCGCACAGACCTGCCAAGGCTCATGCTCAGAGTGAGGAACTCCTTCCCTTGGCCTCCTGCTCATCCTCCTGAGCAAACTCACTGTGCGTATTCACGGCACGCTGCCACTGCTGGGACACCGGTGACAGCACAGCTGGCCACAGGCCAGTCTCCCAGCAGCTGCAGAGAGGTGCTCAGGAGAGCTACTATAGAGCAGGATACCACACTGCCAAAATTTCTGTCCCAGGCAGCAGCTTCGTTTGTCACCCTCTCTCTTGTCACCGGACTCAGCACATTTGTGGACACACCTGTCACACAACTTGACAGCATTTCTGTTCTATCCCCATCCCTGTCTCTGCACAGCTTCAGAGCTCGGCAATACTAGATTTTGACAGACCAGTGATACTACTGAGATGACTAAAATGGACATCTCGCTCCCAAAGAACCCCTTGCCAGTAAGGATTCAGTGCCCACCTGGTCTCACTGGGCATAACACAAATAGGAAACAACAGATTAAGGACTCAGATTTGTCCTCCTCTCATATTTACCACTGAATGTTCCTATTACTCTGCCTTCTCATTTCACATCCAGACAGACCATGCCCTGCTTCATGTTAGACACCGTACAAATACCTTGCACAGGAACCTTAGAAAGAATAAACAATAATAAAGATGTGTTAAAATGCACCCTGCTTGCAGTAGAGATCCATAATCACAGCCCAGCCCTAACACAAAGGTCTTGCCATCCAGTCTGAGAAAGGTGGAAGACATTTCATGTGAAGACATTTCTCAGGTCACACAGCAAGTCAAGGGTGGACTAGAGAAGACTTGCCTCCTTCAAGCCAGTCCTGCTACAGTTACTTGCCCTTCCTGAGGCCAAACCACCTCTCCCAGCAGGTGAGCACAGCCAGGCAGCCCGTTCTGCAGGCAGCTGTAAAAACGTCAGGCTCCTTCCACCTTTCTGATGAAGATCTAGTCTGCCTACAAGCAGAGTCAGGGGCAGCAAGGTAGTGAAGAGGAAGCAAGGGGGAAAGCTGGCTGGACGGGCACATACGGAAGGGATCATCCAGAGGCTCGTTGATTGATGGGCACACCAAATGGGTTGCTATGCTACAAGTACTTTTGAGTACAGACAGATTTTCAAAGCTGTTTTGGAGGCTTGAGGCCCAGGTCTCCGATGTAAGGGAACCTCCACACCTGGCTTGGTAAAATGAGTGTGCTTCACAGGTAGGTGCTTCTCTCTTCCTTCTCTGTGCACTCCTGGGGATAGTGGGCACTGGGGGGCTGCAGAAGGAAACAGCAGCCCACAGCACCCAACCAGATCTTCTTACACCAGGAGTGGGGCATTGCAACAGTGCCCCGTGGCTGGCAAAGTGGGAACCTGCAGCAAGAACACAGCAAAGAGCAGCCAGCTTCTGTGCTGGCACTGCTTAAGCAAGAAGAGAACATGTGTCCACAGCCCCCATTGCCCATGATTTACACCGACATGAATAAGATCAGAATCAGGCCTTTGAGCTTTATTACGACAGCAAATGCACCAGGGAGCTCAACTTCTCCTCCTCAGGGTATATGCCTTCCCCTACCCCTTTGTGGTACAGCACAATAAATAACACATTCCTGGAAAAGAAGATCCAAGGAGGTTTCCATAAACAATTCAAGACTTCTCCTTTAAAAACCTCTGAAATACTTGCTTAATGTCTGAGCCATGTAAGTCATTAGGTTTCTGTCAGTGTGCTCAATACATATGTATGTGCCAGAGACCAGAATCCTGGTGGAGTCTGTACTGCAGGACATCTATAAAAGAAAATTATGGTTTAAGTGTCCAAAACAATGATCTGTGGGTGGTCCTCTGGTTAGCAGATGGGTTTCTACACTGCACATATAGCTATTAGTAACAAACACCTCCTTGTTTTTGTCTCAGTAGCCTCTGCATATGAGGAGGACTTAATACACAGAGGATTCACTGCCTACAGCTTAGCAGTTCATCTGTCTTCTCTGCATAGTGTGTGCAATCCTACAGAGGCAGGTCTGATAGGACTGTTAGCATTTTCCCTCAGAAAAAAGGCTACTTGTAGAAATTTATCAGTGTAAACTAACAAATACCCACTGCTCTCCCATGGCATCGTGTCTTCCAGGTGAAGCCAAACCAGAACAAGGTAGGATGGAAGAGGTGGTTAAAACACCTTTTCCTTTGATAGCTGGGGACGCCCATATAGTCATACAGCCAGTTGGATGTTGCCTGCTTGACTTACCAGCTTTGACCACGGAAGTAGTGCACAGCCTCTTCAGTCTAAGGTTCCTTTCAAAAATGCCATGAAATAGCACCTTGAACTTCCCAGCTTCAGTTTAACCCAAACAGCGTTGCTCTTCGGGTGCGGAGTGTAGCCCAAGGAACAGTCGCATAAAGCACATCAGGGTGGGAAGAAAGATGAGAGATGGGGACAGAGAAAAGGCTATTAGGAAGGTCAGAAACCTTTTAAACCAGATTTACACCTGCAGAAATTACATCGTGGAACCACACCTGAGGGTAACCAATGTACCCTTGTCTTTCCACACCTGTAGGGAACCTGAAATTTGGCTTCCCTGCTTTGTTCACCAAAGTGTTAACTCAAAGCCTGCTCACGAGCGTTACGACGCCCAGGATGTTTGAGAGCACCATATACTAACTGGCTGTTGGGATGAGTAGTGATGTATGTGTACATTAAGTTTAACACAGACTTTTGGGAAAACTAAAATGTCGGAGGCTATGCCACTTCTCAGCAAACATTTGAGAGCTATGAAGTGACAGGGTCAGAATAAGGAAAGACTTGGAGGCATGGGAGACTGTCAGTTTTTAGGAAGCTACCGTGATTCTTGGTCCCAGGCTTTGTGAGGAAAGGCCTACCAGCAGCAAAGGTAGTCACAGAAAAATGTAAAAATTTGGGGTCCTGAGTTCAGAACCTGCTCCATGAGTGGGAAGAACGAAACTGCACACTTCAATAAAAAGGGTGCTAAGGCAATAAAGGCTGAGGGGATGCACACAGCCTGGCCAGAGGGAGCAGAAGCACGGCCGGCACCGCGATCAGCAGCACAGTCCTCTGTCCCCATCAGCTAACTCGCCCTTGGTCCCTCTGGTAGACACGCTGGGAAGAGGGGAGGAGCTGGGAGCGATGGAGATGTAAAGGTGTCAGAGGAGAGAGAAGCCACCATGGGCCAAGGCAGGCAGGGGCAGCGCCTCTGCCCAGGATGCCAGGCTGGTGAGCCAGGCTGGCCATCACCAGCACTGCGCTCAGGAGGGCTGAGGGACAGTCTGACACCCAGGACAAACCAGCCTCCACCACGCTCCCTGCTGTGCTAGCTAGCTACCAGCATCTCCATGGTTAACTGCCAGCTCTGCTGTTACCACCCTACGGCCATGTTTCCACAAAAACCAAAACCACTAGACAGTGCAAAGGGTAACAGAGAGTTTGAGGCTGAAGCTCTGCTCACCCCCTGAGAAAGCACTGCTGGTGTAAAGCTCTTACCTAATAGCCTGATGGCTTGAATAGATTTCCTCTGGCCAACTCACAAAGAGCTGATCCTGTCCAGATCCAGGAGCTGGCTGTGCCGTATCACTTTTCTGACCATAATTACACATTAAAGAGAATATAATGACAGATATTTTGCAAAAGCTTAAAAAATCAAGCAGATGACAGGCTTCTGGAGGAAGTGGAGCTGCCTGCCTGTGAAGGCTCACACCTGCTGGGCAGAGCTGGGTGGGAGGGAGAAAGCTTTAACCCACACAGGCTCCCAGCTACATGGTTGAGAAGTGGCCACAGCATCACCCAAATCCACTGTACACCTGGATACAGCCCAGTCTTTTCTGCATATGAACTCAGATCACCAGGGCTGAAAAAACAGGGCAGGGGTACACCAAGCAGTGCTGTTCTGTGTTTCCACAAAGAAATGTTGGCATTCACAAACCTTTCGAAAATTCAGCTGTAATGACCCACTGGCCTCTTAAAGCTCTCTTTTCTGTCTGCATGGTTCTCTGAAGGGTGAAAACTAACTGATTCTAGTGTATAGTTCACTCTATGGACTATCAGAAATTACTGTCTCTCTCAGCTTTAATCCTTTTAATACTGTGTTCAGTTCTGGGTGCCTCAGTATAAGAAAAACATTGTGGTGCTGGAGTGGATCTAGAGAAAGGCAACAAACTTAATGAGGTGTCTGGGCAACATGGCTTATGAGGATCATCTGAAGGAACTTGGGTTGCTCAGTCTGAAAAAGAGGAGGCTGAGGGGAAACCTTATTGCTCTCTACAGCTCCCTGAAAGGAGGCTGCAGCGAGGTGGGACTTGTTCTCCCCTCCCAAGTGGCTAGTGATAGAATGAGAGGAAATGGGGTTAAGTTATGCCAGGGGAGGTTTTGATGGGACATTAGGCAGAATTTCATTACTAACAGAGTGGTGAAGCATTGGAACAGGCTGCCCAGGGAGGTGGTGTAGTCACCATCCCTGGAGGTGTTCAAAAAATGTATGGATGTGGTACTTCAGGACATGATTTAATGGTCACGGTACTGTTGGGTTGATGGTTGGATATGATGATCTTGGAGGTCTTTTCCAACCATAATGATTCTATGATTCTATGCTCATTAATTAGGCAACAAGAAACACTGTTGGAATGGGACCTTTTGCCCAAAAAGTATTGAAAATATGAATGTTCTAAAACACTCTCTCCAAAGTGGATCAGTTCATAAGCACTTCCAGGGCACGTGATGTCTCATCCCACAGAGCATTTCTTAAATTTTCCCTCTGAGAGCAAATCCTAGAAGAAGATTTCACCAGTTAGTTCTGAGAAGTGAGGGTATCATTAGCATGTTGCTTTAATTGTGTTTTAAATATTATATTAAACAATTTTTTGTACATTTCCTAAGAACAGTCTTCTTTCATGAGGTGTCCCAAGTCTCATGTCAGCTTACTGTGGCTCAGATGTGTACGTGTAATCCAATTAGCACATTCCAAACTTCATTTCCACCGAAACACAATCAATTGTAACTTATTTTCAAATCACGGTGCTTTCTCTAATTGTTAGCTCCAGCCTCTGCTGAATAGGTGGTTAAGCAAATTATTCCATCTCACATATGAAAATTGTGCTATTTATGCTGGCAGCTTTCATCGTTACTGATGAGGTTTCTTGAGCTAATGAAATAATGAAAACACAAAACAGATTTACCTTTCTTAATAAGGAAAAAGATAATGAACTAAAATTAAAATTGAAATTCTCACTATACACGGAGATACTGTAATATCATTTCAGTTTTAAATTAATGCCTGTGCTTTTTTTTTTTCTTTTACATGTCAGTGAGAAAGTATTGTAAAGATACCTTTACTTTATTGCATTTTTATAACAGAATTATGGGACATATAGTTTTGGTGACTTTTCTCTTCCATGGGATTAGGCACACATGAAAGGGCAACACTTCTATCAGACTCTCTGCCAGCCTTCAGGGAGACGTGTCACTGAAGAGGAAAGGGGAGGATTGATGAAGGTGGCTTTTGATCACCTTTGCCTCTTTCTGTCTGTGCCTTGATGCTGGGCTGGCACCTTCCTGGTACAAATCTGCTGGGTTTGCTTTGCTGGAGCTCTGCAGAGCAACCAGGCTGCTTGCTTGCCCACTGCCCTGTTCTGCTTCCCAGCCTGTGCTGCTGATATGGCTCGTAAGAAAGCTTTGCCAAGGAGGAAACAGCCACATTGTGTGTAAAAAACCTGTCCTCTCACCCCAGGGCCACAGAGGGATGGAAACTTCTGTGTGCTTGTGTCTTCTGTCTGGCAAAGCATTCTTGCTTCTCCTCGTTTGCACATACTGAGTTCAAAGTGATCTAGCAATATGTTTTTGCTCATTCACTCCTGGTTCTATGAGGAGGCCAAGCACTGGGTCTGTGGGACTCCAGTTAATGATGAGCCTGTGCTTGGTGCCACACCAGGTTATGGGGCTGTAACAGGAGATAACCCCCTGGCACTGCTTCAGAGCTGGGAGCCTGCAAATATGCAGTCTCTCTTTTATCATATTAAGTCATATTTTTAAATATGTATTTCCAAAGATGACAACCATCAGTTTTCAGTGTAGAGAGATCCTGGCTGGCAATACAAAATCTGAGAAATTCAGTATGGAGCATCGGTACTTCTATCAAATACCCTGGAGAATGGATCCAGGAGGTGCTGCATGTGGCCATGCAGTGTGGGCTGGAGTTTTGCATGATTACCAGCTGGATCCTGAAATTGTTCCTCAAACTCCTCTCAAAGTCAGTGAAGTTTACTGGAGGAGGGACAATGGAGAGAAACGACAGCAGAGCCCAGAGCCAAGGGCCAGGAGTGCTCCCAGGGGTCCCGGTGCTGGCACATCGTAGTGCCCCTGATGTGCTCTATTAGAAAACTGCTGCCAAAGCCCCTTGGGCTCCCCCTCTCTCACTGAGTTCTCAGCTCATGTACACCTTCCCCTGCTGCAGCACCCACAATTTTCTCCTTAAATGTAAAACAATTACACATTTCTGTCAATAAATACCATGCCATAAATTAGCGGGCTTGCTGGCTCTTTGCCTGCCACTGGGGGAGGAAGTGGCCCCATAAATATTTGTGCAAGACATCAATAAATTTGAAGTGTTGACTCGAGTACTCAGCTTCCCTATCTGAGACCTGGAGCAGAGCTTCCGGAGTTCACGTGTTTCTGCAGCGAGAGGCCAGTGCTGGAGGCTAGAGATATCCCCAAGGTGCTGAAACTGGAGATGGAGAGAGAAAACCCTTATAAACCCCTCTGCAAGGTCCCTTCGTGTTACTGAGCCAGGTGGAAAAGGTCCTTGCAATTCAGACAGGGAATGTTTTAGGAAGGAAACTGTTACTCTGGCCCGTTGCTGATCTTAATTTCTACTGAATCTTTTGATTACCAGTTTGTACCAGCCCTTACTGCAAAAACTGGACAACTGGACAACCCCCTCCAGAAAAGCTGATTGAGGCTTTACACAAGATCCAGGGGAAAATCTGTCAATGGGATAGTGCCCTGTGCCACAGGATACAGGGGCTTCAGCATCAGGAGGACCTTGCATGTCTCTGAGATCTGAGCAATTTAATCTGCATTAAAAATATTATTTTGAAGTGTCTGTACTTTGATAATGTTTGAATGGCATAATTTCAAACTGGAGAATGTTTTCCTGGCATTGCTGCATTATTCCCTGTCTAGGCACATTTAGAAGCTTTTTAACTTCAGTACAGACTCCTCCAAGTTTGCAATCTTTCTTTTGGGAAAAATAACTCCATTCTGTAATGCTTCTACACTTATGTTAGGGCTGGACCACACGCTTACACAGGCCACAGGCTCTCCTAGATTCTTAGTCTACAAGGCCTCAGATTGTTAACAAATTAGAAATAGTTGCAAATAAAGCACATTTGCAAAACTTGAACTACAGTGTGGGGTGTATGTACTAGGAAGGTACTCTGCCTGCCTTTCTCTGATGTTCCCAGCTCACTGTCTAGACTCAGCTGTCCTGGGAATAAAGAGGTGAGAAGGCTCAAGGGGAAAAAAAAAAAGAAAAAAGAAGAAAAAATGAGACTCAAGCTAGCAATTGTCAGATCTGTGATAATTCTAAATTCCATAATTACTATCCAGGCTACTCAGGAAACCATTTTACAAGGCTTAGTAGACATCTGGGAGTGAAGTAAAAGAGATATTTATTAAGCTACTCACATTTCCAGGTTTGCTAAAACAATTGCTTTATCTCTTAATTTCCTATGTATTAAGACATGGTTACTGAATCACAGGCATGGAGACCCCTGCCATGAGCACCCCGTCGCATCAAGGACCATGGCTTGGCAGTGGTCCAGCACAGCCGTCGTTCAAGACACCGTGTGCTGGCATCCAGGGTGGCCCATGGCCCAGCCCTCTCCCCACAGTGCCAGGCAGCTGGCCCAGCAGCGGGCACCAGCACCGTCCCCAGCAGCACGTGGCCACTTCTCCTGCCAACAGAAAATTCCTGTGTAACGAGGGCCTTGGGTACATGCTGGCTTTGTGGTCACTAATTGTTCACGGTTCAGCCTTTTCCCCCGCCCACCCTGGCATCCCTGGTTTCTGCACTGGAATTTGCCATTTCACTGCAGCCAGGAGCTCCACATCATGTTTCCTCTTCCCTGTTGGGACCTGGCTGAAGAGTATTCTTTCCGTGTTGTTTTCAACACAAGAAAGAGCACTTTTTTCCCACCCTGCTGCCCATAAAAGAGGAAACCAGGAAGCAAGACAAGAATTCTTCTGAGTTTGTGGGGGTCTTTTTGTTATTTTGCAACAGGGGACAAGGGCTGGCGTGCAGCAGTTGGGCTTGTTCTCCAAGTTATGTTTCATGAAATTAATGTTTTAGAGAAAAGACAAAGCACTATTAGTGAACTGAGACCCTGAAGAGGCTGTAGAGTTGCTGGTTGTGTAGATGTGTGTCCACCAATTGGGTTCACAGCTAGGGTTTCACCATCAGTAACCCCATTTTCAACATTTCCTTGCCTTCAACAGCAGGAGATTTGAGCTCCATCTCACCAGCCAGACCTCCTGGCTATTAAAACACAAATCTATATGACCCTTGCTCAGATAAATGATACAACAAAGTGGAAAGCTACACTGTAATTACAACTATAATAGACTCAACCTGGTACAACTACTGAAAAGTGGCTGCAGGGAAGAGAGATGGGTGAGAACTCCCCAAAATCATTTGCCTTAAACTTGTGAACAGCCGTCAATCATCATCAAACTATTCAGAGAAAATGGCATTTGGTTTTTTTACTATCACATTTGCTTGTCCCCGTTGTCATCTACTACCTTCCTTACACTGATTTTCTGTCCCTTGTCAAACATTTTTATTTTGTTATCTTAAGAAAAGCAAAGTCACAGAACAGTAAAATGAACGTATAGAGGGAGAACCGCTGACTAAGAGGGTTTATGCTGGCAAATGTTGCACATTATGCATCCTGTGCATGAAAAAGTTATTTTTCAAAGAGAAAAAATTATGCCACGCTTTCTTGGCCATCAAAGATCACTCACTTGAAAGAGAATTTTTTTCAGCTGAGCTGATGGGAAAGACTCCCCTTTATCAGCTGCTCTGGGGAGGTACTGGCATCGCACCTGCAGCAACTTTCTGAAGTTCACAACTTGGAGCCCAGTGCCAGACCACAATAAAAACCAGAGAAGGGCAAGAACAGCCAGATATTATGTCTAACTATCTTGACTCACTAGGGCTCCTATTCTCAATTCGCTGTGACCTTTAGGGCGGTAGCTGATCCTGAGCCAACAATGCAGCTCCGTCCTCCTGGGGACGCCCCGCTCCCGCCCTCGCCCCTCCCCGCGCAGCCTGCCCGCCA
>NW_008626715.1:0-1323 GCF_000691845.1 Merops nubicus | reverse complement strand
CTGAGCGAGCCCGAGGTGCGGTACTACCTTCGGCAGACCATCCTGGGCTGCCAGTACCTGCACAGCCACCGCGTCATCCACCGCGACCTCAAGCTGGGCAACCTCTTCCTCAGCGACGACATGGAGGTCAAGATCGGTGGGTGTCCGTGCTCGGTGCCCCACCGGCCCCGGCGGCAGGGACCTCGGCCCCGGGGAGCGGTTATCAGGGACACCTCCAGTCACAGCCCCTCTCCTTGTCTCTCCCAGGTGACTTTGGCCTGGCCACCAAAGTGGAGTACGACGGCGAGCGCAAGAAGACCCTGTGCGGGACCCCCAACTACATTGCCCCAGAGGTGCTGGGCAAGAAGGGACACAGCTTCGAGGTGGACATCTGGTCCATCGGCTGCATCATGTGAGTCACGTGGCCTGTATGCAGCTGTGCTGAGGGGATGGGTGCTCCGGGGGGTCCTGGTCTCATCCTCTCTGGGTTTGGGTGTGAGCTGAAGCTTTGGGAGCCCTGTGTCCAGCGTGCCTGACCTGGCTGAGCCTCGCTGCTGGCTCCAGAGCTCCACACGCACTGGTGTGTGGCTGCAGGCTGATCTGCTGCACAGCCTGGCTGTCCCGAGGCACTTCCCAAAAGCTCACACCTCTGAACTGGAACACTCCTCAGGGAGTTCCTCGCCCAGGGGCAGGAACCAGGCACTGTACCCATAGCTGTTTCTGCTGCCCCCTCTGCTGGGAAGGTCCCTGGCTGTGCTCAGGATGGGGTCTCTTCTGAGCACGAGTCTCTTGCTGACAGCCTCTCCACGCAGGTACACGCTGCTGGTGGGGAAGCCCCCGTTTGAAACCTCCTGTCTGAAGGAGACGTACATCCGCATCAAGAAGAACGAGTACACGATTCCCAAGGTACCTGTGCTGCTTCCCGGGGTGGACTCGCTCGCCTTGAGGCAGCTCTGGGGCAGCCAGGTGCTGCACCATCCTGGTTGTGTCTCCCTGCTAATGGGCTCTCATATAATGGTGGAATGGCTCCTGTTGTGGGGAGCTAGGAAAGGGGTTTCTTAGCTGGTGGTGGAACCTGTAGGGCCAGCTGCTTCTTGGTGAGCAAACAGCTCCTCCCATAATCCAGCAAAAACCTGAGCTGGGGAGCTGGCACGTGGGTTTAAATGGGCACACACAGGTCCCAGAGGTCTGCGCCAGGTCGCCAGCTCATCCTGCTATTGATCTGGACTTGCTTGAAACTTCAGGCTCTGTGTGCTGTCGGGAGACAGCTCTCCCCAAACCTGCCCAGCTCTGTCTCGCCAGGCTTGCACCCAGCTTGCCTGACTGCCCGGGGGCTGTTCCCAG
>NW_008626714.1:49788-52551 GCF_000691845.1 Merops nubicus | reverse complement strand
AATGATTCTATGATTCTATGATTACTGTCTTTTATTACGGGAAACAGTCAGTTTTCTGGCAATCAAACGCAGACTGACATTTTCGCTTCCTCTTTTACTGTTTTATTTGCAAGAAGAGATCATTCTGGCTTTCAGAGCTGAAGGCTACAGCATCAATGAAAGTGAGTTGCACACTTCTCGGTTTTGCAGCCTAACAGTTAAAAGTGAGTTATAGGTTTTTTAAATAAAACAGATGCTGCTATAATGTAAGGTTGAAAACAGAAACTGATTTAGATGCATGCCTTCTCAGATAACAAACTGCTTCTCTGTCTCTGGTTCCTGAAGCTGGGACTCTCAGAAATCACATGCGTTGGAAACGCAGAGAGGTAAAATTAATGCTTCTCCTGGACTCTATATTCACAAATGGTACTTTCAGTACATTGTAGCTTTTTTATTTCAATGTTATTAAAACTGGTATGTTCATAATATTTTGTGTCTTAAACTATTACCCCTCCCTTTAGTTCCATGGACATTGCTCCCCTGATAATAAGAAACTGTAAAAGTCACTGCTGTCCTATATAGCAAAGTGTTAACTGAGTGTTAATGAGCTGCCACATCGGCTCCAAGCCATGTCTGTAAGCCAGCACAGTAAAATAGAATTTAAAGCCTATTGAGTCCATTTCATGTCTGGGAGTCCTGACCATGTTTTGCAGCACAGTGGATGTCCTAATTATCTAGATGCCAGTTAAATGCAGCTAGCTCAATGTGTGCATGGGAGAAGTTGCTTTTCTGCGTCTGGAGTGATTATTTTACCATTCACACTTCAGCTAGTCACTGGTCACATCTGCAAACTGAAGTAAAAACTTCTGGTTCAAGAGCAGATAACAGCAAGTGCAGATACCACTGGATGCTTAATGTGAAGCAGCTACAGAACACAAGGAGAGAATGGCTGGCATATGAAGGTGGCCTTCAAACACATCTAAAAATCTTTTAGCTCAATGTGGCAGAAATATAGTTTCAACTAAAAGTGAGCCATTAAAATTCTGAAAATTATGATAGTGAAGTTAAAAAGAAGTGCCATTTACAAACAGTGGTCCCTCCACATTATGCTACTGACTGAAGTTCACAACACAGCTATTCTGCAAAGCACTACTGAAGGCAACCATATCAATATTATTGTGAATATCTTTTTCTCCTCACCTTTTAAATCAAAGTGGGAAAGGTGGTATGAGTAACGTCATCAGACAGTAGAAAACTAATGTAAGGAAAGATAGCAAAAGAAAGGGGAGCCAAACAATTTGCTGTTCCTGGCTGCAGGAATTAGGTAGGCATTGAACAGGAAGGTAATAATTGCCCTTGTAATACATCCTCTTCCTCTTTGTGGACAGTGGCCATACAACCTAGTAATAGGCACATTTCAAGAACCTATATAGGATAAAATTCTCTCTCTTTCACTGCATGAGTTAGGAAAAGATGAAGAAGTTGTCTCTTCAGGCTCTTTGGGGAAGATCATCCAAAATAGAGACATCTGGTGAATTTGATGTACAGAGCTGTCAAATCTCAGTTTTGTTGTGGCCATCAGGTGGGCATCGCTCATAACTAGCTGTGTCATTGCACTGGGTGGACTGTGGGTACATTCTGGTGCAGACACACTCGATCTACGTTCCCCCATACACATGCTAGTAGAGGAAGATCAGGCCAAGATGCATGAGTTGGCTGTATCTGTGCCAGCCTGTGTGCAGGAGCTGTACTGTCTTGCCGAGATGTGAAGAGTATTTGCTTGGGCTCACTGCCCTGAAAATGTAGCAGTCATGGTTCTCTATGTTAAGATACAGCACACAATATATACCAATACAATTGCTGAAGTTCATCTTTCCCATGGGGAATGGATAGAGTTCTTTACCAATTTGGGTTGAGAAAACAACACCCCATTATTAAATCTTAAATTAAATGAAGGGTTAATCTTCTTTTCCCCTTTTATGGAATAAAATAATTCCAGCCTGAAGAACCAGTGCTTAATTCTGTGTCAATCAGAGATTTCCTATAGAAAACAATGATTGAAGATTTCTTGTACACACGCTGGAAAAACCGGTATTGTCTGGAGGACAGTAAATGAAATATATTTCTCTTCCTTTCAGCTCTTTGGGCTATGATTTTTCCTTACCATCAAACTACAATTCTCAAATGGCTTAGGAATATAAAATAGTTAAAAGTGTGTGATTGAGGAAAATATTTAAGTACCTGTATGCGTCTTATTGAAAACAGCTGATTTCAAGGATAAGGTTTTCTGAAGAGGGATAGATTTATACCTGTGCTTGGTCACAGTTCTGAATTAGGGCCTCAGGCTCATTTACATAGGATATTCAACTTAATTAGTTCAAATTCACTTAAAGTATAAATTGAAAATGGATTAAGGTTTATACAAAGCTGAATTAAGGCTGCTTTAATTTTGAAAAGTCTTTACAGGGTTAAATGCACTTTAACTAATCTTCTTTAAATTAAGCCTTTAGTTAATTTGGATTAATTTTGCTGAATAACTTTGTGAAAACCAGCTCAGGGTTAGGATCCAGTCCTGCAAATACTCACAGAAATGCTTCAAATTCAAGGAATTATTCCCATGCTTAAAGTGAAGGATCTGCATAATGGAGTATGCAGTAAAATCAACACATCCTTTCAGAGCCATGCAGCTCTCTGCAGCAGACAGCGACTTGAGACCAACTCAGATGTCTGATTCTGAAAGAGTTTTCACCATGATTGATCAGTTTGTCTAGTAACAGCAAAGAA
>NW_008626714.1:0-49757 GCF_000691845.1 Merops nubicus | reverse complement strand
TCTGTCCCTATAGACTTTCTTTACCATTTAAACATATGTACAAATAGCTGGGGAACACAGTCCATTTGGTTTCATCTCCAACCTCCAACTAGACCTGGAAAGCTATACTAGAGTATTTGCTCTATGTTAATTTTTGTATTTCCTTCTGGTGTTCTGATGTTTGTGATAATAGAACATTTCATTTCCACATCCTTACTAGTGATGAGTTTATTTAAAATAATTTTTTTAACCCCAACCTTGTGCCCATGATCTTGATATGATGGATATATTTTTGGCCTGTTTAATTAGTTGGATGGGAAGGATAAGGTTTACTTCCATTCAAATCAAATACTCAGATATGAAGTGTTTCTATTGAAAATGTCCTTGTAGAACTCCTGTGAATAATTCTTGCTCCATAGTTTGTCAGTGAGGAGCTGACATCAAAGAATTTGCTGCTGGTTAGTTTTGCTTGGACCATTTTCACAACATTTTCAAACTTAAATCTTAAAAGAGATATAAGTTCTGCAGTCAAGTAATTCTTTCCTAATTCCAGCAGGAGACACAGGAGTCAAGGAAATTAATTTGTTTCTTGGAGTGGGGGGAAGCTTCCTTTTCCTTCCTTCAGGAACAGTAGAGAGGATGAGGACTCATTCTCTGTACCCATCTGAAGAGCCCTGTGCCTTGAAAAGGAAGAATGTGTAGCTGTTCTCAGCAATGCATCTCCCTGACTTTCATATTTGGGCTCATCAATCTTCTGTACATGTTCCTCACATACACTGGGAAAGCGGGAAGCTCATTACCTGTTGGCGCTGAGGGTGAGGCTGAAAGCAGAGCCTCTGGTGGGGTGGGAATGTGCCCTGCAGCAGTGTATCTTCAGGTGTTGGAGGCCTGTTACCCCAGCAGACACACCCAAACAGGCTGCCTTTGGGCTGCCCGCAGCACTCTGCATCTTCTCTGCTTTGCCTGTGAAGCAGCCATGCGCAAGAAGAGCTTGAGGCTGGGGGAGCAGACCATGCTTGCAGCTACACCAATGGCTATGGTCCCACCATCACCAGTGGGAGAAGCAGGGCAGGCCAGGCCTTGCAGGCGGATGGCTTCCTACAGGTTTTGGCAGTGATGCTGTCTCAGTTTGCATTCAGCTTCTAGGTTTTAGGTTGTCCTCACAACAAAAAGGAGATGCTAAATGGAGGTGCCAGAGCACAGTTGCATAGGAACAATTTTCACAACTATGCGACTGCAGAACGTGTGTGTGTATATATATATATCTATGTATATATGGCACTCATTACAGTGAAATTGTAGCTAGCTGTAGTCTTAGTTAAGCTGTCTGGAGCATTTAAAGTCCTGTTCTGGCTGATAAACACAGTGCAACAGTGTCTGTCCAGCACTTGGTGCACTTGATGTGCTGCATGGGAGGGACTCTCGCTGGAGGCTGCTATATCCCTTTACCTTGGTCAGGTATTCTTTGCTCTTCTGCCTGCAGTTTTAGTGAGCTCACAGGCAGCACGAACAGTACAAAGGTCATATGCAGAGGAACCTGCTCAGGACAGGCAGGAGTAAAGGAGAACAGAGAGAAGGAAAAGTCATTACTATTTCTTGGAGGTAAAAGAGAGAAGGATCTGTGGCACCTCACTGCCTAGTAAGAGACAAGATATAGCTGATTGTTGTGTGGCTGCCAATGCTGCACCAACTATAATGGTAAGGGTCTTGCCCTTGCTCCTGCAATGGAGACACAGGCCTGTTCCTGATTCAGTGATGCTCAGATTTTTCTCTCTGGCATGAGGAGGGAATGAGGAGAGAAAAAGGCAATTTGCTGCAGTGTGTCTCGTGTATGACCTAACTACTGAAAACCAGCAATGCTGGCAACTCCTTTTCTAACTGCTTACAACTGCAAACAACCCCAACTATTAATTCAGATACCTGACAGATCATAGACCTACCCAAATTTGCACAAGTTTTGTATTAATTGTATAGGCAGATATTGGCCAGAAAGGAATTATGAGATGTTTCAGTTTATGCTTTCTTGTCAAAAATTTGTGTATGTTTGTATATATAGTTATGCTGCTGACTGATAAACAGCACACATTTTTTCAAAGCTAGGGTTTTTCAAAAACCCTATATACAAAATCTGAAGTCTTCTTTGGGAGTCTGTATTGATAAGCCACTTAGTGCTGAAAAAATATGGAGTGATATCCCACATACAGGTGATAGTAAGGAGATTGTAATGTTTCTGAATTTCTAGAGCCTACCAAATTCCCACGCCACAACTTTGTAGGCCATATGTATTTAACTTGGCTTACCTAAATGGAGTTACAAAGGGCTACAATTTGCTACATTACTTCCTTTGAAAACCCTGAAGTGCTCTGCACACTTTTTTTTTTTTTTCTCTCTAAGTGAGAAACGGTTTTACTCTTGTCGATTTTGAAGGCCTTTTATGAAATTGATGATATAGGAGAAAAGATTATTGTTATAAAGCCAGAGTCCCTTGTGTTGCTCTGCTTTTGATTAGTCTATGTGCTTTGAGACAGACTTTGTGGTGAGCGACTCGTTTAAATGCTACTTAGTTTTTAATATTTCATTTGTTGCCTTTAGAGAAAGTGAGATGTCCATAGGAACTACCATTAACATCCTTTACTGTGTTCCCAAAGGTTGTTTTCTGTAAGAGAGATTATTGATTGTGACTTTTTGAAGGAGAATTGGCCAAAAATAAACCTTCTTGGTAGGTTTTCTTCTTGGGATAGGACCTGAGAGGGGGCAGTTTAACAAAAATAGCAAACACCGTTACAAACAAAACAGAATTTATTTCAATATCGTGAAGGAATTTCATGGATTTTGCTAGTTCTAATAATACATCACCTTGCTGTGCAGTCTGCTTCCCACCGCAGGGTGGTACAGGAAAGACTGATTTTTTGGTACCAGGAGCCTTTTACATCAGCAAACAGACAATATAACTTTCCTTAAGAAATAGTGGTTTAGTGGGTTGACAAGAGCAAAAAAGAGTGAAATGAGAATTCTGTATCTGAGGACATGGTCTGCTTCCATGAATCACAAATTGTGGAGGATTGGCAGAATTGGCCTATGAAGCAGAGGCACAACATTCAGACTTTTACACTCATTTTCACATGTCTCTATGTGCCTGCACTTGAGATTGTCTTCAGGAATCTGTTCAATGTGGACAGACTTCTTCCTTCAGAAACACTCACTAAAAATAGTGGCAAGTACAAGAGGGTGTCTTTTCTTTGAAGGACACAGAAGACTACCAGAATGGTGAACCAAGCCAAATCCCTTGAGACAAAAGGAGACATGGCTTCCTAATTTCTTAACATGATGCGCATTTCTGAAACAGCAAAATCAGGAGAGACTGTGGAATTAAAACTCTGACCTCTGGGTCCAAGAGGCGGCTGGTCCTGAGTGAGGTTAGCACTATTATAATGATTTCCCTAGGCTTATAAATGCTGCCTCAGATATTCATCTCTCTCCCTCTACCCTTTTCAAATACCTGCAATCTATAGTACAGCAAAAGTGCCGCAAGTCACAAGCTATTTTAAGCCTTTTGTGACACCCACGGTGAGGATGAGAGGAGGAAATTCAGGCAGATGTGGAGGTGTGGTTTCCTCAAGTTAAGTTTATGTAGCTTCTGTGAGAATTAAACCCCGCTGAGAAGAGAACAGACAAAGTATCAGTCCCAGGCCCTGGACAGGGTTTGGTCTCTGTATTTGACTCCACAGTCCTGTATATAGGTGAGCTTGGGCACCACTGGACTTGTGCTGCAGGAACCACTGTTTTCCCAGAGCAGATCACAAAAAGGTGGTACTAACAGTGACAAGCCATTGATTATAAGCTCTGAGCTTCAGAGTTTTTTTCAAGGATTATCCTCCCAGTGCAAAAGACTGAGTGAAAAATCTCATGAGTGTTCCTCACATTGTACTTTCCATTCAAGCTTTCCATTTGTACCAGAGCAGTACAAATTCAGAGAGCTTGAGAGAGAAGATGTGAAGCACCTGTTTCATAAGCCAGTATTTATTACTGGGACTGTATACCGATAACTTAGTTTATTGCAGTCCCACCTATTGTAGGCTCAGCTAAAGCAGGTTGCTTAAGTAAAAAGCAAATTTCTGGGCATGTGTGTTTTAGGTGAGAATCTGTCCAGTGAACATCGCTGAGTAGTTACCATAAAGATTAGTCATTCCCACAGACCTAGGAAGTGCAGAGATTTCCAAACCCAGGCCTGCAGACAGGTTTTTTAAGGTAAATGTTTGCCTCTCATTTGCATCCAGTTTGGTTAATGTTTGCTCTACCTTTGCTTCCGAGAACAACAGGGGAGGCAGATGCTGCGCACGTATCCGCGGTGTTTTTATTCCAGGCACACCAAAATCATTAATGTTAAAAGGACAGCTCACTTCCAGCAAAGGCTTCAGCATGCTATTGTATCTCTGCTCTTGCTTAGGAAGTACTTGCTTCACCTGCCCTGACATAATCCGTTTTTAAGTTATTTCATGAAATCTTGGATCTAACTTCTTCTGATTTTTTGCTGCTTCCCCCACTCATTCCTTCAGTAACTCACAGTGCTTTTCCTCCAAGGTCAGTTTGTTTATTTTGGATAAATAACAACCAGCTATTCCGTCCCTTTCCCCAATTTCCTTCTTTTCAGCTTTACATTGCTCCCTGAATCTTGTGGAAAAGTCTGTTGCAAAGGGAAAAAAAGAATAGTTTGTTCACCAAATCTGGGCTGGGGTGGGCAGGATGTACAGGTTTTAAATTCTAGCAACAGAGACTTCCTCCCAGCCTCATGATGAGAAATGAGAACAGCAAGCCTTACAGTAGATTACTTAGGGAGGTAGGTCTTAAAGAGAATAAACAAACATGTCAGAAACGTTTTGTCTTCTGGTCCAAATATAGGTCTTGTGTGGTCTTTTCCTGAGCCCTATTTTCTCTAAATCCACAATTCATCCAGAAATTCTTCTCAACTTCTTCTCATCTGCTGCTAACTTCCTTTTTCCTGGATTTTCCCAAATACCTTGTTGACAGTTCAGTGTATGTTTGTGGCATAGTGGCTCTTTCTATATTGTCATGTGGATTTATTATTAGAAATCCTTGTACAGCACTAATACTTCCAATTCAAAGTATTTCTATCTGTGAGTACCAGATCTTTGATTAATCAAGACAATTAGAAGATTTGTTACAGAAAGAAAGAAGTCTTTCTTCTTGCTCTGTTTGTTTGTTTGTTTATAAAATATTTAGAGATTTTCCGTCACTGGAAATAAAATTCTAATTTATTTGCCTGTTAAAAAAAAAGTATTTTTAAAAGACAAAATTATCAAAATCCTTTTTTACCTTCCACTGACAGAACCAGTCCCTTTACATACGCTTTTCTTGAAATTAAGTTGTTGTTTCAACATTTCTCATATTCTGGAGTCTTCCCCTAAAGCTACTTCAGAGTGTTTATGACGAAAATGATACTAGAATGATGTTGAAGTATCAGAGAAGCAAGCAGTGAATATTTTAAATGCATATGTGCAATTTTAAATTTTTTACTTGCACATTGTCTGGCAGTATTGTATGACAATGTGGTATGACAAGTTATAACATTGTATAACAATAGTTAAATGTGTTATATTTTGCTATGTTGTTTTACTGTAGTTACAGAAGATATGTGTCAATATAATACCTATTTGATCCTTGGATTTTTACCCTCTTTCTGTATCCTATATTGTGCAAACCCTGGTTGTCCCTGTTTTCACTTGTAATTGGTACTGAATATAATCCTTGCTTTACTGAAAATAAGACTTTTTGCTCAGTTTTATTCAGGTGTTTAAAATCTTTTCTCCTTTGGACTCAGGATGAAAACTGGACTGAAATTAATTTCTCAGTGGGATGGAATGTCCTCAAATATTTCTATTTGAAGTGTTTTGATTCAAAAAGTCCTCTCAAAAATTTTTTATATTCCTGGTCTGAAATGCTTGGTTTGCACTTGGTGAAGGAAGAGGACCCATTGCCACACATTGTACACTGTGACAATGTCAGTCTGGCAAGCTGTGGTGCCCCGGGGGACATGGTTCAGGTATCAGATGTTCAAATTCCCTGTTAACCGCTTGGCTCTTGGCAGGACAGTCTGTACCTCCTTGCAGTGGCTCCCTCTCCAATGCAATGGAAAAACAACACCACATCTCACATTACCTTGTGGAAGGTGTAGCCTGGCTGACCTGTTACAGTTCAATGTGTGGTGGCCTGGCTGGGTCAGGGAACCATTCTAGGTTAAAAGTTAGTCTTTTGTTGTTGTTGTTGCATTGGTTATTTTTAACTCATACCTGTTCTTCGGTCTGGTTCACAGCATGGCCCCATGGGCAGCTTTTCTAACACAGTCAAGATGCAGCATGGTGTAGGAGCAAGCAGGAAGGTGTGGGGGCTGCCGGCATTGTCTCTGAGGCTGAAGGAAATGGTCATCAAACTATGGCAAAGGTTTTCTTTTCTGCTTGACTTTGCTGCCTGCCATGAGAGAACTGGGTGAAAGGGTGAGTTAATAGGCAGTCTACTCCTAAAACCATGCCCAGGTGCCAAGAGTAAGCCCTGACACTGCACTGGCAGAGTAAGTTCCAGCAGGTTGTTTGTACATTATGTAGAGGGATGGGAGGAGGTTAACCTGAACTTGAACAAAGGCTACAGTATGTTCTAAAAGATTACAATAAATAAATAAATAAATGACAGCTTCTGTGTCATGCCTAATCCCATCTCATGTCTTGACTGGAACTAGGAGCTAAGATACGTGGTGGTTGTCTCTGTTTAATCCCCCTTTTACATACTTGATGCCTTGCAAGACTCATTCCCTCTCACCAAGTAGGAGGGCGTGCTGTGCCAGGCACAGAGAAGTGTACCTATAGTACCAGCAAGCTGCTTGATCCTGTGGTAGATGTGATGAGATCAGTGTTTCCTTGAGATCTGTGCAGTGAACTAAGTGGATGAGAACAATGCAAGCTGTCAGTAAACTGTCTGCATAGGATGGTACTTCTCTCATCTTGCTTTCCTTTTGCTTCTCAATGTTGGATGACACCTGTGAAGCTGAGATGATTGTACCACAGAAGTGAAAGGAACTGGAAGTAGAGGATATGCACCTAGTCCTTGCCTGTATTCTTCCTGAAGTGCGGAAAGCAGAGAAAGAGATGACCCTCCCAGAGAAGCAGCAATAAGGAATTGTCTTAGAAAAGCCAACTCTTTGATGTTTGGAAGTTTAACAAATATTTGGGTTTGTACCTTGAGGCCAGCAATGTTTCAAATGTTCTTCTTACCCTGAGGCCAAAGAAGTTTGAGCTTGGATTTAAGCATTCATTTTAGTCTGTATTTAATCCACCATAAACTATCACACAAGTAGGGCTCTCGAAAATGCTCATTGTGCATCTACCCTCTGGCTTCTGTTTTATCACAAGTGATGAAAGATTGAAATTTAATAATGGATAAGCTGTAAAGCTGGCACAGAGGGTTAGCACTGGACTCTGAGTGTCTGGTAAAGGACTTTTGCTCAGCATGTTTCTCTAAGGCTTGGAAAGGCTACTCCACTGTGCAAAAGTCAAGAAGCAACATAGATAAGCTCTATAGGGAGCCTTCTCCAGACCTTCACAGACAAAGCAAATTGCTATAAAGAGATGCAGAGTCACAGAATCACAGAATGACAGAATGGTGGGGTTGGGAAGGGACCTCTGGAGATCTCCTAGTCCAACACCTCTGCCAAAGCAGGTTTGCCTAGATCAGGTTGCACAAGAATGTGTCCATGTAGGTTTTGAAAGTCTACAGAGAAGGAGGCTCCACAACCTCTCTGGGCAGCCTTTTCCAGTGCTCCATCACTCTCACAGTAGAGAAGTTTTTCCTCAAGTTTAGGTGGAACTTCCTGTGTTCCAGTTTGTGCTTGTTGCCCCTCGTGCTGTCACTGGACACCTTCTCTGCTCCAGATTAAACAGTCCCTAGCCTTTCCTTGTAAGAGAGACATTCCAGTCCCCTAATTGTCTTTGTAGCCCTCCCCTGGACTCTATGTAGTAGTTATCCATCTCTCTTGAATTGGGGAGTCCAGGACTGGCCACAGTATTCCAGATGTAGCCTTACTAGGGCAGAGTAGAGGGAGAGGAGAACCATCTTGACCTACTGGCTGCAATCTTAATGCACCCCAATGTATCGTTGGCCTTCTTGGCCATGGGAGCACACTGCTAGCTCATTATTACCTTGTCTACCAGGACTCCCAGGTCCTTCTCTGTGGAGCTGCTTTCCAGTAGGTCAACCCCTAACCTGTACTGGTGCATGAGGTTATTATTCCCCAGGTGCAGGACCCTACACTTGCCCTTGCTGAACTTCATGAGGTTCCCCCTCTGCTAAACTCTTAGCCTGTCCAGGTCTCACTGAATGGCAGCACAGCCTTCTGGTCTGTCAGCTGCTCCTCCCAGCAGCTGACACCAAACTTGCACCATCACCAAACTTGCTGAGGGTACACTCCCTCCCTTCATCCAGGTCATTGATGAATATGTTGAGCAAGACTGGACCCACTACCGACCTCTAGGAAACACTGATAGCTACAGGCCTCCAAATAGACTCTGCACCACTGGTCACAAGCCTCTGAGCTCTGCCATTCATCCAGTTATCAATCCACCTTACTGTCCATTCATCTCACCCACACTTCCTAAGCTTACCTATGAGGATGTTATGGAAGACTGTCAAAAGCCTTGCTGAAGTCAAGGTAGACAGCATCCACTGCCCTGTCTTTGTCTACCACCTGGTCACATCATCATCCTTTTGGATGGGGTGTTTGTTTTTTTTTTCCTTTGGGAGAAGGAAATCTTTTTCAGCTAAAAGGATCTGATCAAGTAGTAATGTGTTTGGCCATTCCACTGAGTCATCCTGAAAACCTGAAAAGTGAGAAGATACGTTTCTCATGCACAGTCCATCTTCCTTTCTGAGGACCTCTAGAGCAATGAATATGGGCTGCAGTCTGTGAGATGCTCTGCTGTTTATTTACCTTAAAAAATCTCTTTGGCTTCAGCTGTGATGTCAACTGAGTGCTGTATTTTCAAAACCCTTTGCAAATGTACCTCTGCATTCCTGAGATGGTAGCCTTGTCTAATGGTTAAAATAATACCTGTGTGTCAAAACTGAAATGGTTTATAGGTCATCTATCACTAGTGACTGTATGACCGAGTCTCTTCTTATATTGCAGTGTACCCACTCGTAAAAAGGATAATATTTAGTTGCATCAGAGAAAAGTTTTGTCAGACTGATAAAATGTCTGCAAGAAGAGCAGAATATTCAAAAAGGCTTGCTCTTTTCTCAATTAATCTGTGTGTCAACAATTATTTCAGTTCTTTATACAAAAATAAAATCTATTACTTCTGTACCATACTTGTCGAAGTTTCAACGTGAAGTCAAGACAGAAAGGTTTTCTCTCTCCTTCTATGGTGAACAGTGTAATACTAGCATTACTATATACCTGGAATTCAGTCTAACCACAGTAAGAATGCCATCTAATTTTGAGAAGAACAGATTTAATTTGGTGAGATGGAGTGCTCTCTATCAGATGTCATATTCCCTAGCTTTTATTGACTGCTTGTTATTGACAAGCTGCACTTCAGGCATCATACACAACTATTCTCTTTTCATGAGTGATCAGAAGACTATCAGAGGAGGAAAAAGTTGCTTCATTGGAAGGACTACGCTCAAAAGTGCCCAAATCTCTCCCCTTCCACTGAAATTAGTTACTTAACTTTTTAGTTTTAAGTTAATATTTGGCTGGATGTGGTCCCTCTTTGGCCTCGTCAGAGCTGAAGAATTGCACACAAGTAACCATGTCAGTGGTGAAGGTGAATTTTCACCAGTATTATCATGTCTGTAAAAAAGAACATTGTAGATATAATTGTAAGTAAATAATAAGTGGTATAGTTTTTCCTTGTCCCCTGAAGGAACATCCCTACCAGAACAAGCCACTTCTGAATACCAGCACAACTGTACCTCCAGTGAGGAGAATGTACTGCTTTGCACATCTCCCATATTAACTGGGGGAAAATGGGAAGTGAGAAGAAACATTGTGCAGCGGTGAAGCCTTTTGCCGTCACAAGTCTGAGATTAAGCATTACACCGAGTAGTATAGATGTGGTACCCCTTTTAAACCCATGCAACTGGTAAATCACAATTGGCCTTATACCACTTGAAAATAAGTGCAAACAAAACCTTAAATTGTTTTTAAGACAACTCATAGTACTTCCTACATTATTTTAATCTAAGCAGTTGCTGGTTCAAGGTAAATGGATACCAGCCATTCTTGAATTCGATTTGAAAGTGCCTGTACTGGATAGAAAAGCCAAGGCTTGGCTTCTGTAGATCACTGATGAAGATTTGCTTGGGAACCAAAGAAAGACATGGTGTTTTTGAAAAACAGACAAATACAGATGTAGGATGTAGCACCAACCAGCCAAAGTGTTTGGGCTAAGCACTCAAGCAACTGGATAAGTTGAGGAGCTGTTTCTGAGCATGTACACCAGCTGCAGGCGTGTTGCTCGCTGTGTGGATTTGAAGGCTGCTGACATAACCAAAACTGAAGAAAATACAGTTCTTTGGAGTCAGCTCACCAGAACTGAAGAAAATGGAAAGGCACAGATTGCAATACCTTATTTTATCAGTGACAGTTTTCAGTCTTTTTATATATGCTTTATGAACTGTCATTTTGCAGGTTTCTCCAGCTGTCTGTGCCTATAGCGGTACTTCTCTTCTATGATTTATAGTTCTGTCTATCTTCATGATTTGGAGGTTACATCTGCTGCCCATGAAACTTTGGGATCACAAGATCTGTCCTATAAAGATAAATTTGGAAAACAACTGGCCAACAGATTGATTGTTGAACAGTGTTCAAAAGCTATACACACCATTTTAGGTCAATGTCAAAATACTCAAGTACCAATTGCTGTGGCTTTCCTTAGCCTCAGTCACCTATTTTAGTGCAATTCAGAGGCATTGCCCAGTCTTCTAGTGCCAATAACCCAGAGCTTCTGAATGTAAAGACGTCACTGCAGTCTCAGATACCAGCAAATATTACATTTATAGCATGTGTCTCAGCAGAGTTTCCTTTCTTCCCTACAATTATTTGAAGGCTATAAGCCAACTCCAACACCCGCAGTGAACCGATTTAAACCAAGATTTAAATCACCAAGCAGGAAATCCTGGTTTAAATAATAGATTTTATCTCTTTTTGCAGTTGTAAGTTATGCTAGTTATTTTTTGAAAGAAAAGTTAGCTTTTGCAGGTTGGTAACCACTAGAACACCTTGATGTATAACAAGAGATAGTACTTAGTGAGGTCTTTCTTCTTGTTAGCCAAAAGTATTTATCTATGCACATTTATTATGATGATAAATTAAGACTTACTTTATCATATTCTTAATTTTGTCATATTTTTAATTGGAAAATGAAGGATGGTTCATTTATTTCCAGGGTTTTTTTCTTGTTTTTATGCACCTATATTTGAATGAAAACTGGAATTCAATCAAATTTTCCCAAAGTAGCTTAATATTCTCCTTGATATTTAACTAAACTACCTTAAGCAATTTCTTATAAGAAATATAATAAAAACCCAGACATGCTTTTCTACGTTTAAAAGTACCTAACTGGTTTCTTACTATTATTAATTATCAGTCACTGAAGTAAGTCATAGCCAAGAAACTGCAGAACCCATTGTACTCCTTTTTATCCATAGATTGAAGAAGGAAAACCGTCCCCTTTTTTTAACCTCTGCATGGTCTTTCAACTTGAAATGAATTTGTTGAATAGAGCTAACAGAATCAAATGAAGTGATTAAATATTCTGTATGTGCAAAGAAGCTACTGCTTCCAAATATGGTTTTCTACTTTAGCAAATGCTTGTCCCAGGGTACTCACCTAATTCACCTAGCTAGAACTTCAGCAGCAACAACATGTTGCTGAATGTTATTTTAACAAATTATATCATTTAAGGCTTTGATAAGACTTGTTTTAAATTCACATTTGTTTTAAATAATTTTATTTTTTAAAGTGTTTATTTCATGTAATGTTGTTTAGTTTTGTGGTGAGTTGAGCCTGGCTGAACGCCAGGTGCCCACCAAAGCCACTCTGTCACTCCCTTCCTTAGCTAGACAGGGGAGAGAAAATAGGACAAAAGACTCTCACATTGAGGTAAGGACAGGGAAAGATCATTGAGCAATTACTGTCAGGGTCCAAACAGACTTGACTTAGGGAAAATTGCTTAATTTATTACCAATCAAAGCAGAGTAGGGTAATCAGAAATAAAACCAAAATCTTTAAACACCTTCTCCCCACTACTCCCTTCTTCTTGGGCTCAACTTCACTCCTGAATTCTCTACCTCCTTCACAACCCCAGTGGCACAGTGGGACAGGGAATGGGAGTTTTCATCAGCTCATCACACATTGTCTCTGCTGCTCCTTCCTCCTCAGGGGGAGAACTCCTCACACTCTTCCCCTGCTCCACCATGGGGTCCCTCCATGTGCTACAGCCTTCATGAACTGCTCCAGTGTGAGTCTCTTCCAGGGGGTGCAGCACTTCAGGAACAGAACACTGCAGCATGGGTCTCCCACAGGGTCACAAATCCTGCCAGCAGACCTGTTCCACCATTAGGCTCCTCTGTCCCTGGGGTCACAGGTCCTGCCAGGAGACTGCTCCAGCACTGGCTTCCCACAGGGTCACACCCTCCTTCAGGTGCATCCACCTGCTCTGACACGGGGACCTCCACGGGGTGCATGTGGATATCTGCTCCATCATTAACCTCCATGGGCTGCAGAGTCACAGCCTGCCTCACCATGGGCTTCACTATGGGCTGCAGGGGAATCTCTGCTCCAGCTCCTGGAGCACCTCCTTCTTCACTGACCCTGGTGTCTGCAGAGTTGTCTCTCCCACATATTCTCACTTCTCGTTCCTGGCTGCAATTGGACTGTTTGTGTTGGGTTGGGTTTTTTTCAGGCACTACCACCATTGCTGATAGGCTCAGCCTTGGTCACATTTGGGTCCATCGTGGAGCTGGCTGACATTGGCTCTATCAGTCACAAGGGAAGCTTCCAGTAGCCTCCCTGCTACCAAAACCTTGCCACGCAAATCCAAGTTTTTAAGTGATTGGGGTTTTCACCCTCTATGTCAGCTACCAGGGAGGGTAGAAAAGGCAGTGGCTTATGTTCTGCATAGGCCTGCTAATTTAAATCAAACTATGCAGGGTTTTAATTAACAGAAAGTGTGTGCTCTCAAACCCAGGAACCTTAATTAAAATGACCTGGAAACCTCATTCTCCAGATGGAGGAGGGTATTTTGAGCTCCAGCACTTACACAGGAAGGAAACCAGCCACAGCTGATCTGAGAGATTTTTGACCTATGGGTTTTGATGTTCAAGGATGGTGTCCCAGGAGGAGGATGTGGCTTAAACGGAGGGATCAGAAACTGCTCTGCTCTGAATGAACACTGTGTGTAGCAGGTTACCGTGTGAAATGCTGGGGTTTGAACCCCGAGCCTCCGAATTAAGGTTGGCATATGGGTGATTCCCACAGCCCTTCATAAAGAGGTGGTGAGTTTGCCTTATAGCTTCCCCCCAGGGTGCGGCCGGCCCTGCGGGGAGAGCCATAAGGGAAATGAGCCCCAGGGGTCCCGCACTGAGTTGACAAAGGTCAGGTGTCTGCTTGGGGATAAAAGCTGGGACCACTGGCAGGGAGTCAGGAGTGTCTGTCTGTGGAGTGCACTCCACAGAGCTTCCTGGTTCAGGGCAGACCTCCTGCCTCTCCCTGGAGCTGGGCCCCAGTCTGTTTAGACCTTTGTGAACACGGGCCGATCGGGTGAGAGTCACCATGTGGGCACCTTTCTCTTGTGTGCTGAGCTTGCTGGTCTGGCTGTTTCCCATGCCAACTGTGGGCAACCTCGGGTCTCTGTTTGTACCACCTGCTGTGGGCCGAGTTACGTCCTTTGTGGGATCGTTGGGGGTGGCGTCAATTATGTACGAGCTGGTTGACCTGTTTGTACCCCCAACGGTCATTCATATTGTAACATTTGTGTCTACAGTACAGTCTGCATATTGGTTCATCTTTCTGCTGGTGCTATCATTTTTGTTGGGCCTGGTCACTGGCAGAACGCCGTGTGACCTATAGCGTTCTATGCCCTGTAGGAGCAGTTGTCTTCCAGCTGGTATCACCTGGTGTGGCATGTATTCTGTATCATGCATCGGGGAAGATGCTATGCATCTCTTCTACTGCCACTGCTGCTGCACTCAGCTTGGAGTGGAAAGATGTCCCCATCTCCTTGCTCTTTCAAAGACTCCAAACATGGAACACACACAGAGCACCTCCAAAAAGGAGAAACAAGAACTGTTTCTGAAGGGACTCTACTGTAAAGCTTGCTGTTGCACTTCAGTGTGGTGGGCTCTGTGGTCCTTGCCCAGCACTGACCATTGCAATCCTCATGGCTCATAAGCTTGTCTTTTAAAACAGAATAGCTTACTTTATTGATATCTGTGTATTTTGGACAGACAAGCACTTTTTCAGTAAAGATCTAGAGAAATATTGCTTGATTGGCAGCTGCAGTACATCAACACAACGGAGCACAATGTGCTGCTAATGTCTCCTGGACCAGCCAAGAATTCCCTGGCCCGGGGATCTAGCATCATCCCGGCTCAAGATCTTTTTTTCCACTGTATAGCAGTGGAAAGAAGGGGATGGAGATCATAGCAGCAAATAACAGTTGAGGCATAAGGCATTTCGCAGGGAATTAATGGCTGTCTGGGGTTAATGGCCCTCCAGTTTGCTTTGGGCCATCAACTCTCCCAGCTACTCATTAATCCCTAGGAAATGCCCTGTGACTCAGTTGTTATTACTTAAATGGTTAATATGAATCAACAGTATTCTGCATCTGCTCTAGGTATGTAAGACAGGAATGGAAGGTAAGAAATGTGCTTTTATTATGAAAACCTGCTGTATTTGCATCCAGAAACCTTTAGTTTTCCCTCTTAACATTGATCAAATGTACTGAAAAAGGATTCCTCATCAGTAAAGTGATGCCAGAGGCTACCAGGATACAGACAAAATGGCTTACCTCTTCATCCAAGGTCTTTTCACTTTAGCTTTTCCAGACCCAGTAGCCTGTTTGCAGGTCATTTCATACTTTCTCTTGAGTGGCTATTAGAACAGTTCTTCATGTTAACTAGTAGGAAGTCAGTTAGCAGGTAGCTGAATATTATGTTCTAGACAGGAGCTGCTGAGCAAGAATCCCTCTCACACCATCTGCCTGCTTTGCTGTTTGATGGGCCCAGAAGTATTTACAACATTAGCAGAAAAATTTTGAGACAAAGTCAAAAGGAAGATGAGGAGTGATGTGCCTCTCTGAACAAGTGCCTTTGCTGCAAGAAAGGAAGTTGTCTGAATAGATATAATCAAGACTGAGTTGTTTGTAGAGCAGGTAATATATAGGTAGAAGAAAAGGGCATGATACATCTTTGTTGGGAAAAACACTTTATATTTTGGCTCTTCACATCTCATTTCTTTATCACAATTTTGAGTTGTGCATTGCAGGTGGTAGACACAACACACCTTGCGCTCCGCTGTAAAATGCAGACCCTTTTGCCCGAGGTAAGCTGAATTCAAAACTTTATATCTGCATATTCTAATTTTGGCATGTACAGATTTTGAATATAACTTAGTGTGATATGAAACCACACAACATTGCTGTGGAAGAGCTCTGATTTTATACTAGCCATACGCAACGCAAAACTTAAAAAAAAAAAAAAAAATTACCCCATCACACTTATAAATAAGGTTCTAGGTGTATCTGTACCCACCCTTGTATAGATGGGTCCTAATAAGTTCTGCTTATTTCATCTTAGATGTGGTGTCTGCAGGCATCCCCCTCGTCCCTGATCTGAATAGCAGTATATCTCAAAGGAATAAAGCAGCGGAGCTGAGTCACTCGAGACCGGAGACTGACTGGCTTAATCTGAATACATGTCAAAAAGAATCCAGAGTTGGTTGTTATGCACAGGTGGGTGCTGGGAAAAGTGTCCTCAGACATGCTCTGGAGCACCTCCAAGGTCCCATGCTGAGGTGGAAGAAAAGTGATCCAGATACCTGCTAAGTAAGAGCAAAAAGCGGATACCAGGTCTACCTCAGTTTGAAAAGGACTGGGAAATTTTGCTCTTTCTTGTTCCCAGTACAGAGGGAATGGTTGCTCAGTGTTATTCTCTTCAGGGAAATTGCTTGCCTGTCTGAGCAGACAATTCTCAGATCAAATAATTATTTTTTCTTTCAGTTTGTAGCTGATCTAGGAGAAGAGCATGGCTCACTGTCTTTTTTGGCAGAGGTTCCAAGCCACGTTCTGTCGGTTGAGGTCTGGCTCTCTGCTGTGTGCAGTACACTGCAGATAGATCCCAAGACAAAGCATTCCCTATCCAGTGCCTTGTGCTGCTTCTGTAGAGGGGCTGCAGGCATGCAGGCATACAGGCCCCTGGCAATGCTATATGCTTCAGGAGCTGCCTGCACATTATCGCCTGCACATTATCACCTGCATCATGATCAAGTTTCCCACCTCCACCAGCCCACTGCATTTAAAAACACTCTTGTTGGTTTCAAAAGCCCCATGTGACTTCTCTAATACTGCTACAGCCTACAGCAGATCAGGGAGCTGGGAAAGGAGGAAGGTGAAGCCAGAGAAGAGTGTGCAGGAAGGAAGCTGAATTCTCATGAAAGAGATATTGGACATATTAGTCTCAGATAATAAGAGCTTTGACATAAGACCATGGTCTACCAAACTGAGGTAGGCAGCCTATTGCTGTTCATGAGACCATGCACAACCAGATACCTGTTACCATGTTTTTACGTAGAGTGTTCATAAAAAGCAATGTTTGGTAGACTCTGACAAAACCAGAAATTTGGTACTGGTCTGTAGTCAAAATTTTATGCAAGCACAGGGATATGCTACCCATCACCCTGCTTAGAGTCCAGCAGTACCCTGTCTAATTTTTTGATACCACACTCGCACAGTGGGTACATACACAGAGGAGCTCATTTCTTTGTAAAGGAAAACTTTTGGCAAACCCCAAAACAACCAGCACTAATATCCCCAGTAGCTTCCACTTGCTCAGTGGTGGGCTCACTGTGAGTTTTGTGAACTTAGCTGTTGTGGTGGTAACATGGGTAATGGTGCTCTGAAGAACCTCTTTATGGTTGCCTTCAGATCTTACGCAGATCCGTAGCTGGCTCCCGTCGGGCCTTTTGCAAGGTCCCCTGCTGGCTCTGTTGGACAGGCAGTAGTAAGCAATGGTGCATGCTGCTTCTTTCAAAACCTTCATTTCTTCATGAGCAGAACAGTATCGTTTTCCCAATCCTATTGCTCTGGGTATGGACATCACCTTGCTCCAGACCCTCTGCCCACGTGTACAGGATCTCATTATGGCATACGCAATAAGGAGTAGATACCAAATTCCCAGCCTCTCTGCCAGCACAGTGGGTTCTACCAGTCCACCTTGTATTTTTCTGCAATGATATGGCTTCAGTAGCTACAAATGTGCAGTGCCTGTGTTTTGAGGGGGCAATTCCAGGACAAATCATAGAAGAAAGGCACTGTTAGCAGTTCATTGAGCTCACCCGTGTTCACCTCTGCTTCCTTACATAAACAGCAAAACTTTTGCTTTTCTTTCATATCAGAACACAAGAGAACTTTAATTTTTTTTTTATTAATTATTTAAAATTCCTCTGCAGTCAGCATTTTCACTAACAATAAAATATCATTTTCTCTCTGCAAGTCTCAAATCAAAAGCTGTTCGTTTGTCCTGTACTAAGGTTTAAATAAAAATGCAGGTATTGAATTTGAAGGATTGTGGAGCTGAATTTTACTACAAGATGTAGACCAACACACACATGATTTTAATATCTGGAAATCTCTGAGTTTATTTTATCAGTTATGTAACAGTATGTTATGAGCAATTCCATTTCTGTGCTAGGTTGGGATACATTTATGAAATTCCTTAGAGTGACCAGGAAAAAAAACAAATATAATGGACTGAAATGTAATGATTGGTGCCATAAACAGCAAATTGCTATATGGATATGAATTTTAGAGTTACAAAAAAAAAAAAAAAAAAAAGAAAAGAAAACCAAAACCATGCTATTTAGAGATACATTGAGTGAATATTGATGTTGCATTAAAAATGTGTGTGTGTTGCCCTGACTTTGCTGTTGGGTTCACAATACCCTCCAAATATGTGCTCTCAAATTGCAGCTGTAACTACATTTTCAGCAGATAGTCTGTCATAGAGGGGAAAAAAAAATAATAAAACAAAAGTCAAGAAGACAGATTTGGGTTTCTGTTTATTTTTAAAAAGCTACAAAAATATGTTTCTATAGAAGCCATATGAATTTTATTCCTACATGGTCCCCTCCCAAGCATCGCCTGGGATATAGACAAAAGGCTGTGTTGCTTAGCAACCCCCCTAAAGCTCATCAACACAGCCTCAGTATTAATATTCATCCCCCCCTTAAAAAGAGCCTTACTCTGAAATTTGAAATGGTATCTGTCCTCCCTCTCTTTTGTGCAATTAAAGTAATACTGCTCACTTTTTCCAATTAATGTTGGCTAAACCAAACAATTTCTGCCAGGCAGGCCGAATCCAGTTCTCAAGTAACCCACTGAAATGAAAGTTACATCAGGGATGAATTTCCATAACCCAGTGTGTCTTCTGCTATCAGTGTTTTGTAGTTTCTATCCCTTTAGATAACCTAAATCCATATTTCCCATCTTCTGAGCTTTTTTGTGTTGAGTCCTCCCCCTTTGGGCCCATATTGAGGGGCTCCCTCCTCATTGCACATTCATCACTGCTTCCAGCAGCTCTGGCTTTTTCCATGGGACACTGTGGAGGTAACACGAGTTCCCTGCAGCCACTAAGGGCACCCGAACACCAGGCAAATGCTGAAAAAAAAACAGAATGGAAAAAATCTAGTAAATAAGACTAAAATCTAAACTATTTATGCCAGGAATAACCAAGACCCAGTTGTTCCTTGGCAATATACTTCTCTAGACCAGTAAGAGTTCTTTCATTACATGAGTCCCCTTTACAGTCCATTTTTGAGAATTTCATCAGAATATAGTTAAAGCATAGGTCAAAAACAGAAATGAATGAGAACGTCTCTGGAGGGAGCAAAGCAAAATTATTCAATGCCATAGAAATACTCTGGTTTGGCTCTGGCTTTCTGTTTGTGTTAGATGGGCATGAGATCCAGGGATATTCACTTTTCTGTCCTTCAGCCTTTCCAGAGAAGTAGCGTCACAGATGCAGAAATACAGATCTGAGTCTACCGGGCAGTATGTACTCCTGTCATTGTATCAAAACACCATGGTTATTTTGAGACTTGGTGTGAAAAGGAGGAGCAGAATGAAAAGGAGTCGGTTGGAGCTATGACACACTGGTGATGAAAGGGCATTTACACAAGAGCCAACATACGGACTTGGTGCTTGAAGTTTTGGTCCCATTTGCTTTCTTCAGAGTCTTAACCACAGAATGTGATGCTCAGCAAGGCACAGATTCTTTCTGGAGTAAGCTGGGATATATGAGACTGCCTGCCAAAGCCACTGAAGGATAAGAAAGGAACTGTGATTCTGGAAGCAATTTATTTACAAAATAATTTTCTTTTGGAGGTGGGGGGGAAATTATTTTAAGGTCAGGAGCAAATGTGTGTGGAAAGCTAACTGCAAATCTGATAAAGGAATGGAGCCAAAGGATCCTTCAAACAGCAGCAGCAGTGTTGTGGTTTGAGGCTTGGAATGGGGTCGTGACCTTCCAGCAACTGGGAGGACCCCGGGTGGGGGTGAAACCATTGTATTCCCTCCCCTTCCCACACACACTCTGATAAGAGGCAGGGAGTGGTTTCTTATTTCACTCCTGCCTTGGAGCTCGGAGAGGAAAGTTGTCCTTTCACTCTGTGGGACCCTGGAACCATTTCTGAGGGTTTTGTATATTTTATTTTTTATATTATTCCCCTAATCTTTGTATATATTATTTTCCTTACCTCCCTTTTTCGTTTTCTGTTCCTTGTTAAACAATATACTTCATTTTTTTTTCCAAAGTGTCTCTCTCTCTCTCGGGGGGGGGAGAGGCGAGTACACAGTTCTGTTCCGTGTGGGTCCTGCCCTGAACCCCTTTTTACACGGAACCAGGACAAGCAGCAACTCTGTGAACAGCAGGCAACATTGACTTCAGGCTCCAGGATTGTCTTAATATTATGGTGAGTTTTTTTTTCCTTAACTTCTACCCCTTCTCTCATGATGAGCAACGAGTAACAACTGTTTGCTAATACCAGTGAGTCAGGAGCCCACTAACACTTTTGTTTGTTAGGCTAAACTAGAATGGGAAGAGCATCATGTAGATGCCTCACAGCCAGTTCCTGTGAATATGGAGCATATCTCAGACACACGCTTCCCCTGGAAGGTTACACCAAGACCTGTCACGTGGACTTTTCTCTGCCTGAAAACTCATGCAGGGTTCTTTAGAACAGCATTAATTCCACTTGGCCAGATCCTCAGCTGGAGCCAGTCAATACATCCATTGCTTTCATCACCTACACTGCCTGTGACAGCCAGGAATGATCAGCTCTTTACAACTGAAAAATTTCTTTCTTAGAAGTCCTGAAATCTGGAAGCTTCTTACTTTTGATTGGATTGGCCTCCATTCAAAAGAAAATCAGCTTTCAGTCTGTATAAATTGGACCTCCTTTCGATTCCACTCTTTTTTCTCTTGTTTTGCCCCTGTGAATCTCCTTTAGGATTACTCCAAACTTATACTGATAGACGAACAAGAAGCTGCAAGTCCACTAAGCGTATTTAGAGCCAAAATGTGTGTATCAATTTAGGTGCAAATGTATCTCAGCACAGTGGGTACCAATACGGGGAAGGAGGATGGGACAGATGTGAGCAAGCTGAGCAGCAGCTATGCAAGGGGCTATGCCACTTAGAAAACAGTAGAAGCACTGCAGCTCTCACATCTCCTCTGTTACCAGTTGTTGGTGATGCAGCCTCAACTTTGCTAGGTTTCACATCACTAAGGCTATAAGCAGACACCATCTTTTGGATTTGGTTGTGTTGGTGAGCAAGTACTCTTTATCATCTCACTGATAAACCTTCCCTTCTTGGCAGGTCTGGCAGGAAAACAACTTGCATAAACTTTCCCCAATTTACTTTAAGCAAAATAAGCAGGCAGCTCAGCCTATTTATGTCTGACCCTTCCTGCTGTGCAATAGAAAGTGTACACATGGGCTACTCCTTTAGCACATCTCAAAAGACCACACTCTGGTGGGAAGGCAAACCAGAGGGAAAGGATGCCTCCTGCAGACTTTATTACATGCAGAAGAGACTGGCTGGTTGTCACTGTAGATGCCCTATTAATGCTGCCTTTATGCCCAAACAGCTATAGCATCTTGAGGAGTTGCAGAACAGCACTTCCAAGGGTAACTAGTGTAACTGGTTTTGTCTTGCTGAGTTTACCTCTTTAAACAGCACCTTAGGAGACCTGTTGGAGAGCTCTTGCTTTTCATTTACTTCCTTCCTCAGCCCTTGTTTTTTTTTCTGTCAGGAGCTAATGCTGCTGCTCATCCTAATCTCCTGACCAGATTCTAATCTTCTCTGTGACAGCAGCTTCTTTTGTTTCCTAGGCATTTATTTTTGAATTCTTTTAATTTAATTTAATGCTGGTGAGAAGCAGGGGGAATAGCTGTGTGATCCTTTAATCCCAAAGGTTGGATCTAGCCTGGGCAGGGAAAATGCAAATTTCCCTGGTCTCTCCTAGAAGTGCACCTGAGGCAGTACTGAACTTGTTTGCTCCTTTGGAAGCCTAACTGGGATCATATATATTCCCATAAGGTCCACGGTATGCCTGCTGTCAGACTGACTGGATTCAGAGGCCACCAGATAGTCAGGATAACTGTCTGCTGACTCCATTAGGCTTGAGCCAGGGACCAAGGAAGAGCTCCTACCCATCCACTGCATGCTGCTCATTTTCACCTCGTCTGGCTTCCAAAGGGCTGGAAGGTTTTGTGTTGGCCCACCTTTCCATGTTAGGATTCTCCCTTCCTCAGCATTCCCACATCCTGCTGGTTTTGAGTTAGCTGGTATCCTCAGCTTTTCATTTCTTTGATGCTGAGCTTTTAAAATCATTTGTGTAAAGTGGAAGGAGGTTTTTTGTCCCAAAGAAACAATACTTAACACATGTAAAATGCTTTTCACCTTTCAAGCAAATTCAGTTAACTAATTAATCCTTGCAATATCCCTAGGAGGAAAGTAAACGTTATCTCACTTTTACACATGGGGAAACTAAGGCAGAAAGGTAAAGCGAATTGCTCAAGGCCAGTGAAAGATTTAGTGCTGCAGTCAGGTTTATAAACACCAGAATTTTCTGGCTCCTGGTTCTGCATGCAGGCAATTAGACCAAGTCTCCAGTGGATAAAATAGACTACGAGGTACAGCCTTCCCCTTGAACCAACAGTGTTGCTCTGAGGTCTGCAGAGAGGCTGAGAACTAGGGAGGGGTGAGGTAGAAGCGAGTCTTGGTTTGAGGCCCACTCCCTTTCTGACTGTGCTCCATCACTACCCCAAAGATAAAACGAGCTGCATAATATTTACAGCAAGCAGAGCTGCAGAAGGTAGCAAGAGTTGAAAGGATTTTTGAGGCAGCTGTGGCAAATCAGGCTCTGTCATTTGGAAGCAGTGTGGAAGACATGAGTGTTGCATCTCCTGCAAATAATTCTGCACACAACGGAGATGTGATGTGCTACACCTGTCATCCAGGGGAATGAATAAGAATATTCCTCTGCCTGCCTTATGGGTTTTCCTTCTCAGGAGAGGGTGTGTGCAACTTTTCTGATAAGTATTTTGTGCTGGTACTGTGCTTCTTCTCAGCAAAACAGCTCTACTTGTTCCAGAATTACACAGAACAAGTGAGTGAGCAGCCTTATCACAGTGCTAGACAAGGAGCCAGATTCGGGTATCAGTGACAATGGTTCAAACAGAGAAGCTGCTTCAACTTCAGAGAAGCTGCTCGAGCTTTCTGCTACTGTATCTGAGCACTGGACTGGCTGAAAATATCTGTCCCTGGACCAGCTGAGAGAGGAAAATTAGAGCATCCGTGCAGTACACAGGAAGGAGACTTCTCTGTGTCATCAGCCAGCACTATCAAAGGCATTGCTCTAGGGAAGCTTGCACTTCGATATTGCTATTAATAATCAGCACTCCTGCTTTTTGTGAGTATTGGTGACTGAGGAACTAACATTGCCCCTCCAAACTCACCAAACTTCTCTTCTGGTTAGGTCATCCATATGTTAAACAAAACAAAAAGAACACAAAAAATATGGTAAGTGCCAATAATTTTTATTTCTGCACTGAAGCAAATTGTGCCAGGCATTTTGTGAGAGAAGGACAAGAGAGGACAATCCATCAGTGCTGAGCACATCAACGTATTAAAAAAATGCAAGTCGTGGAGAAAGCTTTTAATTTGAATGATATCAGTGCCCACAAGCATGACAATAATTAAAGGTCTGCCAGCATGGCTATTATACATTCTGGTTTAGTGCATTTAATATCTCAGCTGCTTCAAATCACATCAGCCTGATGACTGCCAAGCATGTTTTCACTCTGGATGCAAATCAAACTTCCACACACCATTCTGAAGCCTCACTTTAAAGGTAGGGTTGTTGGTTTTTTGCATCAGGACAGGACAGGCTGTCCTTAGTCCTTGCAGTTCTGTGATGCTGGTACACTTCCACTGTCCAAGAGAGAGAATAAATTATTCTCCTTAGACTGAAGTGATGTACCCTACTTCAGAGCAATTTTTCCACTTCTCAGAAATTTCCTTCTCCCCTGGAAGGTGTATGCTCTATGAACTGGCTGAATGCCCCCTCCCTTTTGGATCATAATGAAGGTAAGTGAGGGGATTTAATCTTTCCCTCCTTCCCAGTCCCAGGCTGGTGGCTGACAGGACACATTGGGCTGTATTGCATTCAGTTTGCACCTGGTGGGCTTATTGTTAGACTGCAGCCACCTCTGATGCTCTGGCTGGGTAACCAAGTGTTTTCCCTCTGTCTTCTGGTGCTTTTGTGCTGCACTGTTCCTGCAGAGCCACAGGACCTCCTCAGGAAACACAGCCTGGAGAAGCACTGACAGAGAAACAAGGTGGACAAAAATAGATGATGGCTTTTGCAAATAGTAATTTACAACACTCCCCGAAACACGCCATCAACTTATTTTCCTTTTAGGAGGGAGAAAAAAAAGAAAAGATACTAACAAACTATGTGACTAGGACCACCATGAATACTTTGCTTACATGTCTCCCACTCACCTTCACTCTGCCTGCTTTCCTGTGCAGCCCATAACCTCAGGAGGGCAGGAGCTGTCTGTCACTCGGTGTTTATGCAGCTCTGAGAACAATGGGGCCTTGATCCTCCCTGGGTCCTTCTGGTGCTACTGCAGTACAGCTGATGAGGAGGTTTTAGACTGAGATGGCTGCTAGCTTCAACTCAGAGGAGACTGAAAGTGCCCTGGAGGTCAAGGGGGAGCTGACACATCCTGGGACCTTGGGAACATTAAGTAGTGGAACAATTAGCTGGCTGGAGGTTTGCAGGGAGAGAGTGCTGAATTTGAAGCCAGCAAGCAAAAGTGCAATCTTGTTAGGATTAAAACATGGAGAGTTCAAGGGAGTGGAGAGTACAGGAGGAAGAGTGGGCAGTCAAATAAAGGGTTTAGACAGACACAGAGGTTAAAAAAATAATCTGGTGTCAGTTTTCTTTGCCAGTTTAGCATTTGCTGTTGTACCAACTCAGTTGCTTGGAAATGATATTTGAGTAGTTTTTCTCCTTAAGAGAGATGGTAAACGATGATGTATGAACTTCTAGACCATTGGAAATACAAGGAAAGAATGCATCACAGGTTTGTATCATATCAGCAGAAGGGCAGGAACCCATTCTTTCAGGAGTCAAGTATTTCTTATGCTGTGCTAATTTGATCACTCAGCGCAACTTTGTTTTGAGGCCCCTCCCAGATGAGGTGTGAATTCATACTGCAGTCTTACCTTCAATGGGGACATCAGTACAGCTCAGTCTGTCTGCCCCTTTGCATACACATTTTGGAGGCTGATTAAATTTAAAGCCTTCCATAACCTGTCAAAGTGTTCAAAAGTTATTAGGAACAAGTGTCTACCTTAGCAATTTAGTGTGCTGGAGTGGTTCATGGTATATATTCTCCTTGTGTCCTTACTCTGCGTCTTGCAGTTGCGCTCAAGCATCCATCTGACCACAGCAATGACCAGCTTAGGCCCATTTTCCACCTGTTGGACCAACATTGGAATCATTACATGCCACCCAGGGTGCTCCACTTGCAGAGTGGACAAGAGATCTGCCAGCTGTTAAGGCTCTGAATTTGTGTGATGCATTGCACTACAGACTGCACTGGCATAGACCTCATGGTTGGTAAAATAGTGATGTGGACATGTGGTTTTGAAACCACAATGGGAAGCAGTAAAATGAACTTGAGTCCTTCTCTCTTAGCATGCCTCCAGTTGGTTTTGTTGCTGTGTCCGCAGCGTTTGAAATCAGGTAAGCCTCATCTCCAGGAGGCACAAAACTAAAACCAACACCAGCCTTGATCAAGTGCTATTGGCTGGGTTCTGTTGTTAGCTATAATGAATACCTTGAGAGAACATCAGTTTTAGTGACTCTGTTGTTAATTTTAATAAGAGTTTTGTTTTATGCAGATCCCTGTAATGATTAGTTTAAATATTGCTGTCTGCTGTTAATTGGTGACTGTGCCGTCTGCCCGGCTACGTCCTGCCCATGCAGAGCGTGTGGCGCGGCGCTGGCTCCCCACAGGACACCCTGCCAAACACAGCCTGAGTGTGGGCAGCTTTCACAAAGAGCTGCAGTCTGAAAGGAAACCAGATCAAACACACTTTCATCTGCTCTGTGCCCCCACCCACAGGATCCCACTGCCCAAACCTGGGCAGGGCTCGCAGTTACCACTGTTCTCCAGTGTCGAGCTGCACTGGCCCGAGCTTGTACTTCCCCCACTCCTCTCCATTCCTTACTTGCATCCAGTGTGCTGGGAACTACCTGCTGGCTTTTGTACTCTGGAGATGCCCTGAGCCTGCTCCTTTTCCACAGCATCCAGCCCTCATCACACAGGCTCTGAGAGAAGCTCCTTTTCCCCTGCATTGCCAGAGAGCACACCAGATTGCTAGTTAACATCTAGGGAGAGATGAGTGTGAAACTTGATTTGGGGAAATGTGTCCAAAACCAGTGTCAGGATCAGAGCACCTGGAAGAGGCTGTTGCACAAAAAAACTTCAAGCAGAAGGAATAAGCTGGACTCCGGGTTGGCCTACCACCATCACTGAGATGATGATCATTGGGAAATATGATAAATCCTACTCTATTTGCTCTTCAATAAGGGTTTTGAGAAGATGCTACTACATAACATTGCTTGCTTCAGCTGTAGGGGCATCCAAATGGTTTTGGAGACTGTGTTCCTTCATCCTGCCAAACATGCCACTGCTCTGCAGCCACTCTGTTAACAAAAACTTTTTCTGCCAGTTCTCTGAGGTCAGAGTGGTCTCATTAGCTCACCAGTGAGCAGCGTCCTCAAAAACAGCAGAAAGCAAACACAGGGTACAATGTGAAGTCAACACCATATCCTGCCATTGCCTGACATCCTCTTGATGCGTCTCATGGCAGTGTCCATGAGTGCACTGTCCTAGTCACACAAGCTGCATAGGGGAGAGGAAACACATGATGTAGTCTTGTATTTGGCAAAGCCTGAGGCCACAGGAATAATGCAGACACACTCCTTCAGTGGCTCTCACTATCTCAGCCACATCACTTAGGTCCTCCAGGCCAACAAAATCTTCAAAAACCAGGTGACGTCCAAAAGCCCCCTCAGCACAGGGGTTTATTGCTGCAGACATTTATTTATATTATTTATAGACAGGGTGCTAAGGAGGCTCTAGTCCAGGCTGTGTGTGGGACGCAGTAGTGGGGGGCTGAGGAGGAACTGGAGCATAAGACAGATGGCATTGGAGGGGATTTATCCCAAAAGGAGGTACATATTAGAAAAGCCTGAGAGGGGATCACAGTGGCAAGAGCAATAATGCAGCTTTTTTGCTGCAGGATAAAAAGAGAGAGTTACACTGACACGCAGATATCACTGCTGGCAGATATGGTTCCCCAAGAGTTTGCAACAGTGCTATTAATAAATAACAGGTTTTGTTATATGCCTTTCCACTTCAGAACCATTTTGGTTCTCACTGCTTGCTTGCTTTATTTTTGAAGGAACACTACCACAAGAGTGGCACTTGGGCACCCATCTTTCTAAGCTTTACCCTTGTTCTTCCTGTACCTGCAAGTTGCCAGTTGGGGGTGGACAGTACATTTTGGGGTAATTTCCATATCTTTCAGAATTTGGACATTACGTTTGCTTACATCCAGCATCAGAAGCAGGCTGTTAGAGGAAATACTAGGAGTTGGAGAAGCTGGAAGGTGCAGGTTCTGCTCTTTCCTGAGTGGTATGGGGATTATTCTACTCCCTTTATCATAAAAAAAAAACCAAAACCACAGGCCAAGCTAAGCCAGTCCCATCCCTGTCTGGTCTATGCCTCCCCACAGAACATCAAAGCTCCCCAATAGCTTCCCATGCTCCAGGATAAAAGAGAGAGTAGATGCACATAGACTTCTTTCAAACAGCACACCTTTGTCTTCCCATTTTTACTCCTAGGGTAGCTGATACCCAGATTTGATGTTTGAGAGCAGCAAGATGTGAATGGAGCAATATAGCCAGAGGTTCTACTCTTGGGAAAGGTTTGGGGAGCTGTAGAAGTGAAAATCTAAATCCCTGTAAATCTTACCTAAATGCTGGCATCAAAGTCACGTCAGGACACCACATTTGTGAGTTACGTGCTTGTGACCAGAGAGTAACTTCCATTATTTTAAATGTAATGGTGAAGCCAAAGGGCAGCACAACAGATGAATGGGAAACTGATCATCTCTCCTGGACAGATCCCACTGTATCCCCAAATCTATGTGCACAGCCTGGATACTATAATGATAAATGCTTTAGAGACATTTATACGCTAGATGAGACTCATGTTGTTTAGGACACAGTGGTTGAATTTTTGGAGCTATGCCTTTGGAGTTGATGAGTTGCACTAAGTTCTCTGACCAGCGCAGTTTATTCTTTCTTTTTTCAAGGATTTTGCTCCAATAAATAGCTCTAAAAGCAAGCAGCCTTAAAAGTTCACAGATTAAGATTTTTTTGCATAGATTTGTTTTATTTATTAAATCCTTTTTTAATTTCTAAGGTCACTAAATAAAAATTCAGATCATCTACGATCACTTTCCTATCAGACAGGCATGTTCAAATATTTAATTCACAAGTTAAACTGCATAAACATTGTCTTTAGATAGGCCTTTTCGTGCCTATATACCATATAATCTACACCTCTGTTTCATAACAATGCTTGAAAAAAACACTCCAGATTTGTTATTTTTCACCTATTAGCAGCAAACTTATTTCACATATTAGCAGCAAGTCCAGGCCTTTGAAACATGCTCTCCAGGCCAACTTTCATCCAGCTGCACCCAAGATTACAATGGTGCTTGTTTCCCTGAGGGCATCTTGTACCTTTTCTCCCACAGGGCTGAAAAGCCACCCAGTCAGTGACCCAGCATGCTTGGTGGAGGTGAAACAAAGCACTCCCCAGCCAACACCCAGGCTTTACTCCATATACTGTTCTGGGACCCAACTCCAAGCTAGAGATCTGGATGGACTCCCAAAAACCTTGGGGGAATACTTATGCGAAAGCAACATAAAAGTCTAATCCTCAAATTCCTGACTTTTTTTTTGGATTATGGCACCATTACGGTGTAGATTAAAAAGCATTTGTTACCTCTATTGTTTATTTTATGGGCTAGATTAATGTCACTATGTCAGTTCTTTTGCCAAATTGAACCATCAGTTCAAAACTCCAAAACAGGCACATGAAAAATGTCCAGTAGTGTATTTTTTATCTAAGATTAAGTTCTACCCTATCATCCAGGGTTAATTTAGGACCATTAACGATGCGTGGGTTGCACATAAGTTTTCAGGCATGTATTATTTTATTACCTGACCACATAATTAAAATGTCACTTATCAAGGGACAAATTTTAATGAAGTTAAAAGTACCTGAATGACATACCATTGTGGACCTGTTATATAAGAGGATTATTTCTTGCCTGTACTTATTGAGTTTCTTTGACAGCATGAAAATCACTGCTTTTCAATTATCCTTTTCTTCAGAGTGGGGCCAAAGCCATATGCTATATCCTTCTTATCACCTCCAAGACCCCCTCTTGCTGAGGTACACTGAGAAGACCCTCTATTTTTACACTTTGAGCTCATCAGCTTTTTAAGCTGCTGAAGAAAGAGTAAATGTTGTTAGTCTGTGGTAAAATGTGTGCAAAGAGGGTCAGGAGGAGAAGTCTATAATTACAATGATATTTGCTAAAGGTCACTCAAATTGAGCTTGGTTCAGCTGGAACGGAGGAACTGACTTAGGAGACAATAGAAAAATGTAAATTTCAACCAAGTGACAGCCAGGAGAGTGACAAAATAACCAACAACAAGCTTCTGAAGTATGTAAATACCACTGTGTAATGGTTTGAAAACAAACCAGTGAGAGACTCCAAGTCAGAAATACAATTTAATAAGAGAAAAATAAAATAAAAGCAATAATACAAAGGAAAACCACAGACAGAGTCAGAATACAACCTGATACTCTGTAGTTAGGGTGGTGGTAGCAGTCCAGATGAAACAGTGGTCTCGTAGAAAAAGATCTGGTAGCTCTTGTCCTCTGGAAATCCAGTGGGTAAGGCCCTCTGTGCTGTCCTGAACCCCAGTTTATATCCAGGTGGGAGCACTTGGCTCCTCCCCCTGGGTGGAGCATCTCACAATGGGTTGATATCAGTCTATGAGTCATGCAGTGGGTCCTTGATGGTCCATTAAACAGAAATAGCTCCTGGGGGGAGCTCTGTATGAGTCATGGGGCGAGGCATGGATGGGCCCATGAACAGGGAGGACTCCTCCTGCTGGGTGGGAAGGGGTTAACATCTCCCCTGACCTTGAACTTCTTTCCTTATCTGTAATAGCCTGGGGTGTGAGGTCTGTCCTGGGCAGCTGCTACCCATGATTTTCTTAACAGCCCACGAGCACTGACATAGAGAGTATAGAATACACAGTTTGGGTTCTACCCACATAAGGATAAACTGGGCCCAGCCCCTGTAACCATGACACACTGGAAAGAGGTAAATCCAGCATGGAGCAGGATGCTGTAATGAAGAATAATGGAGAGGAACTAGAAAAGCACTGTTTTATGAGCAGGTGCTTCCTACTGGTGCTACTGAGGCAACCAATAAGCATGACTGGGCACAAAGGAGCTCACTGCTGCTCAAGTAGCCACAAACTAGATGGATCATTGCCATTCCAGATTCTGAAGCCTGGCAATCAGTTTTATTCAGGTATGTGCTCAAAGTGTTCATTGTGAGTTTACTTAAAAGAAAACCTGACATAATTTGCCAGGATTTCACCAGTATTGCTCACGTCCAGCCAGCAGCTTGCTTGCTTGCAGCAGTAGCAGGCCGCACTACATGCTGTCTAGCATCTAGAAGCTAGATGGGGCAGGAAGGGATAGGGCAGTTCCTTACAGCAGCACACATTCCTACACTCCCTTCTGAGACTCCTTCTGGCTGAGATCACCCTCAGCTTCTCCTAAAGATGCTAATAAGAATTCATTGGTTCTTGTGAAAAGAACCAATGTCAAAATATAGTATTTTTTAGGGTGAAAGAGGAACTCTGGAGTTAATTATAACAAGACAAAATGTAAGACTAACCACCACCAACAACAAAAAAATTCCCTCTGGAGAGTCCTGTTAGATTTCAAGACAGTCTCTGAAGAATAGAAGTTCTGTCATTTTGGACACTTAAAACAAATACAACAAAGCGCTAGTGGGAGTCAAGAGGGAAAGATGCTGCAAGGGACAGAAGATGGAGTAGATTATCTAATGCTCTCTTTTATCTCAGTTTATGATCTTGAGACTTGGCAGACTGTATCACAGTTACATAGCCTCCAAATTGCAAAGACATACATTATACCAGTCCGGTCCACTTTAGAAAGGAATCAATATAGCTACTTTGACCAGCCTTAAGTGAGACCAGGCCTTAAACAGTGCCACTGCTGCCTTCAGTCTCATAGCAGTGGTGGGTTCTTTCTGGTGCCACCCTCCAACCTCAGACTGGATGTACATGTTTTCTAAGACGTGCGGGGACAACCCTGGCATTTGGCCCATGATCACTGGTTCCCAGAGTTGTTTCTTCAGTAGACGAAGCATCACAGCAGGGGATCCTGTAACAAAAGCCATTTACAGTGCAGTAAGTACTTCTGTGTCTATCTGTATTTATTCTGGGTCAGAGTTCAGACTAGGGGTGAGCTCTATCTCAGTCTGACATGCTGCAACTTGCAGGAAAAGCCCTGACCACCAGATGGTCCCACCATCTGACCACCAGATCACCAGCCCCTGGTCCCCTGAGAAGGTACTGTCAGGCTGCAAATCTCCCACTCCTCCCATCCTCTGTGAAAGCACGGAGACCTCTAAGCCTCAGTGGTGTGGCACCCATGAGGCAGGCCCTGAAACGGTTTCTCACTGTCAGGTAAAATCAGCCTAGGATGATGGAGGAATGGTGAGGAGCAGAAATACACTGCTACAGGATGCTCTGAGCTCTAGTAACTCTAGGGCTGCAGGCTGCTTTCAGCTCAAACTGGCTTATTGCTCCAACCCTGGAGTGCCAGGACACTCATCCCAGTGTAGCCCCTCATCTGCTGCTGCCAGGCAGAATTACTGCAGCCTCCAATATCAGCTGGCTCTCAGCCACAGATATGAAATCTCTGTGCCTGGCTGCACACAAAGGTTTGGTGGGCTGCAGCAGGCCACAAGCCAGGCTTCCCCTCTACTTATCAGCTCCTTTGACCTTACCTTGACTAAGCTCAAGCTATTTGCCTTCTACACGTCTCCTCTGCTCACATAATACGGCAAAATTTGGATGCTATGTCATCCACAGTAATACAAAGTTTGATAAAAGACCTCACCCTGTGTTCCAGTTCCTTTCAGAGCCCTGAGACCTATATTGCACAAAAAAGAGCAAGGGCAGGGAACCACCTACAGCCACTTATTACATATTATGGATTTCTTTCCATTATGAAAAACACTCCTTTTTCAAAAAGCCACTTTCCACCCTCTCCCTCACAGCTATTGATTCCATAGACCAAAACAATAATGTGCACCTTGCTGCAGTGAACTTATGAATGTCTAATTTTGAATGGGAAAATGTCACAGACCTCCACTCACAGGCAGGACTTTGAACTAAACTGTATATCCTGTCTCTTCAGCCGTAGTTTCCTGCAGAGGTACATTTACTCCCTCCAAAATTCACTATTAATTTAAGCGTTGTTAATGATACCCAGCCTCTTGCTGGCAGAGAAAGAAAGATGCAATTGTCCATTTTGGTTCCCAGGAGGTCCTTGAAAGGCTGTGACAGGCACCAAAAATAAGACTTAGATAAAAAGAGAAGTTGCTAACTTTGTCCCAATGAATCACAGTTATAATTTCCTTGAAAGATGAAAAGACTGTAAAACTGACTGTGAATACAAAGCAACTCTTCTCGGACTGAACTGAGTCATCTTTGCCCATTTAAACTGCATTGTTCCTTTTCTTATCTGTGTATGGTGGAGTCCTAATGTTTCTTGCAAGTGGATTACTCTCAGACCTGTGCCTTAAATGACATAGATGCTAGTTTGTACAAGCTTTAGGTACATTGAGAACCTGATCCTTGAAGGTATTTAGATGCATAAAGATGCAGAGATGCCTAGTGACATTTCTTTCAAATGCCCAAGGTTACAAGTCCTCCTGGACTACCATTTCCAATATATGAAAATCAAACTGTCAGTAAGATTCTGACCACAACTGCTCTCATACTGGGCTGTTACCACTTTATGAGAAAGTTTTGATAATATCATGTTCTTATTATACATTATGGGATAAGTCTGGATTTTGACCCATTTAAAATCCCAGGATTCCTTCTAGAAAATAAAATTCCCCAAATTATAAGGTTTTACAAGAGGAACAGTATGTTTCTTTTAGAGGATTATCATAAAGATTGATTCCACTGGATATAAAGAACCCGTGTTGCAGACAGGGACAAATTTTCCCTTAACAATGTCAACAGTTCTTATTTTATAATGATTAGGAGCTTTTAACAAAGCATAATAAAAAAAAAAATAAGAGAAATTTTGAATTTTCTGCTACTTCCTACCTATTTTCAGTTTTAGAAAAGGCATTTTTGGCGTGGCAGCTTTCAGCCACACAGGATGTAGCACAGAGGATGCTGACAGGGAAAATTGCCAGTGCAGGAAATCATCTTTCCCCAAGAAGAGGCAGCCAAGAAAAGAATTTCATGTTGTGGGTCTTTGCAACAGTAGAGCAAGAGAAGGCTTGCACTGGGGCAGAGAAGATAAATGAGACCTTAAAAGAAACAGGGTAAGGACTCTTCTTCTTGGCGTGCTGAGAAAATTTGTAGCCTCTGCATATCAGAATTAAGGACCTACAAAATTGTCAGCTTGGAAAAAGCAGGAGAAAATGGAGTAAGAATATGTCAGTGCAGGAGAGTGGTTTGGTTTAACTGCTGGGGAATTAAAATGTGGGAGGTATTCCTGGGATAAACAGCACTTGAAGTCAGAGAAATTCACTATGATGTGAGACTGGAGCCTGTAATAGATTTTGTTTTCCCATGAAAGACACATGATCAGAGCAAACTGCTGTAACCTGTCTTATTTCATGGATAATTTCTTTGTGTTTAATTGCTTATTTCACTACTTGGAGACACATTTTCTTTCCCTGGTGTTTGTTTGGGATCATCACCGTGTTAAAAAGTTGTATGGATTTCCAAGATAAAGCTGTGCATATGCATACGTTGTGTTTATGGGTAGGCACCCTTATCTGGATTAATTTTTTTATCATGCAGGCTTAATTCAAAATACATTGGAGAAAGACATTATTCAACAACTAATAGACGTTATACCATCAACATATTCTAATGGGCTGATTAGCAATTTTATTGTATTCAATTTGCAGTGTGGCAATTCCATGTCAGGTGGAAGAGCTATCAAAATGAAAAACTGCATTAAAATTAAAAACCAATAGTCCAAGTTTCAGTCTGAATGAGCTTCCTTGCAGAATGATGAAGTGCAGTTATCCATGAGTCTGTCCTGGATACCCGGTAAAAATAGGCTACGGAAATCCCTGGATAAAGGTGGAGAAATTAGTAAATAAGGCACTGGGGTTTTAGGATTTTTTTTTTTTTAATTCTCTCTCTTCCCTCATGAGAATACCACTGAAGAGTCAAGACCCTGTTCATTTCTGTTTGGAGGACCTTATGTCCTGCACTCAAAAACTGTCTGGTTTGTCTACTGCTTTCTAAAATAAAGGGATGGAAGCAATAGTTTGTTGTCCCTTGCCTCTCATTTTCACACCTATAAAGCAGCCACCTCTTCATTCACTGGCAAAAATAATATATGCTGAAAATACAAGCAAACTCTCCTTCCTCTTGGAGCATTAGTTCTTCTGTCACTGGGGAAAACATTAGGATTTTTCATGCATCCTGCTCAATCCTTCACAGAGCCTAGACAAAGGCAAAGCTCCTGCCTGAAAGGCAGCTTGAGTCTTGAAGGGAATGGTTAACACCACATTTGTACACCCAAACACAACGGGGAAGACTCTTCCCTCCTGAACCTCTCCAGAGCCCTGTGTTGTCAGTGGTGGCCCTCATGGCACAGTGGCTCCTGTGGTGAAGCTAGCCTAAGGGACTCCCCTGTCCCAATGCCCTCACAGCTTGCTTCCACCTTGTTTGCACTGATGCAACTGTTTATCAAGCTGCACTTTGACATCTCAGGTCACCAAGATGATTGGGTTAAAAATAGCCCTCCCAAAGAAAGAAATTAGAGGATGTATTTGCAGCAGGTGCAGATACTGCTGCTATACTCTGCCCTTCTCTCTCCCTGCTGTACTGTCTTGTCCCCTAGCAGAGGCACTGGCAAGTTCCTGTGGCTGCGGCACTGCCAGCCCTGGGTGCTAAAACAAACCAAAAATTGACAGCAGCTTAAATTAGTGCTCGAGCTGTAAACTCAAAACATGACTTTTCCATCAGCTTAATGACTAATGTCCTAAAGAAAGGGAGAGTGTTCACTTCTCCTAGCTATGTGCTCCTTTAACCTCACAGGGTGGGACAGGTCGCCTTGCTGACCTGGTGAAAAAGGATCTTTTTCTCCTTTTGCCATGGAGCTTTCAGCCCCATCAGCACCTGGCTCCCGCTCTCTGTGCAGCTGCAGGGTCAGCAGCGCCAGGGAGGGTGGGGTGGCCACTGGGAACACCCAGTCTTTGGGCAGGAATGTGATCTCAGGTCCAATTGCAGGGCTGTGCCTAGAGCAAGTTGTAGAGAGTGTACCCGTCCCACTCTGTGAGTTCCCCTGAGCAATGGTGACTGCCAGCAGAAGGCCACGGCAGAGAGAAGTGACAAGAACTGCCCCAGTCCTGGCCATTAAAGCCACCTGGGGCAACGAAGCAGACCTCCAGACACACATATGAGCACCTATGAGGTTGGGGGGGGGAGGTTGTTTTGTAACAAATTTTATGGTTTTGCAGATGCACACCCTCTTTGGCACTTTATCTCATAAAGGCAGTGGAGAAGCATCCTGCCTGACACAGCCGTGACTTCTAGGAATGAAAAGCTTTTGGAACTGATGCCGGGATGAGCACTGCTGAGCTGGGCTCCCTCAGCCTGATGGAGGCTGTGAGAAGTGCTGCCTGGCAGGAGCAGTCAAACCCCCTTAGCAAATCCTGGTAGAGGGTGCAGTTCAGTGAAGCATCAGGTCCTCAGTGCTTGGGGAGAGTCTTGGATGAAGAGAGTGGTGGTGTGTCTGAACACACACACAGTCTTGTTAGAGTTCTATTTCTGCAAAAGAGATAGATAAACTGACTAAGGCAGAAGAGGCAACAAACTGCAGGACAAATTCTGCGAGCTGAAGTACTGAACATCATGTGACAGCCTTTTAAATCTTATTTGGAAATAAAATATCCTCTTCTTATTTTTCCTCTCAATGAAAAACATGTTCTATTGTTACTTAAATAGCATATATTTCTGTAACAGCCTTTTAATGCAGAGCTGTTTTTCTTTAGGGCCTTGAATATATGCAAATGAAAATGAAAAAAACAGCTAAAGCATAAAGGAAACACAGTAGTCTGGAAAAAACGGAGGGGCGAGGGACTGTAAAGATCAACTGGCAAAGCAAGCTTATTAGGCTTTTGGTGGAGGAAGCAAGGGTTATTAAATGCATAGTGTCTCATCCTATGTGAATATAACTACCTTATTACAGCAGCTCTGCAGAATTCAGAATATGTGAAGGAAGCAACCTCCACTGAGATAAGTGATACAAATCAGAACATTTCCATTCCCTCAGCTGTGATGCCATCCGACTCCAAAAGCACTGTTTAAATATGAATGGCATCCTGTTTATGTGAGTATTAACAATATGTATACCCATAAATGCTTGCAGAAATGCAAATATTGCTCTGCACACAACTCTCTCCCACTGAGGCTGCCTAGAAAAATAGCATTGGGACACAAATTGGTAACAATAAGTACAGCTGAAGTCAATAATGAGGTGAAATACATATATGCATGTGTAAGGCATGTAAAACCTGGGCTCTGAATCACGTGCCTCATAGTGGCTGGTGATAACAATTCCTCAGTGCCTCTCCCCCTCTGTCCTCAGTTGCATGTGTGACAGGAGATCTCTCCTTTTGCTTCCCACACCTTGGATAGATGGGTGTCCGTTTTACGTGACTGGGTCTGCCAGAGCAGATGGGCTAGGAATGGCTTTGTCACACATGCACAGGTTTAAGCAAACACGGTGATGATGCTGAAATGTGCTCAAAATGAAAATGCCACTGAAACATAGGAAAGGGTACACAAATGGAAAGCCCACACTGCAGTATCAAGTGGCTACATCCCCTCTGATCAATGAATGCATTAGTGCTGCCCAGTTTACAGCAATATCCTACACACACACTTTTAAGGAAGAGCTCAAGGAGAGACAATTCCTAGTACAGAAGTTTACAGGTTTATGTGCTTAGTTATTTCTACCACATTATCTCTGGAAGGGTCATGGAAGGTCTCCAGGACATTTCTGTACGTAGGATGTGTTTTTTCCAACTTGTCTGCCACTTTAGTCTAGTGTCCCTAGCTGCACTGGAAATTCTGACTAGATATATTTTGTTCCAGCCAAGAGCTCTCCAAAGTGTGATTTGTGAACATTCATTCAAAGAAAACCTCACGACTTGCCTACATTTGTTTTTCACTAGCATTTGCACAAGTGATATCACTGCATTTGCCAGAACACTGGTGGAAAACACAAGCCTTGCAAAGGCTCATGCAAAAGTGTTTGCATGCAGGTTCACAGAGGTTTTTTTCTTCCTCTAATCACTGTTGCTGTTTTTTCCACAGAAAGAGTAGAAAGTGATCCTTAGCGAACACGCTCAGCGGGGGATTTCTTCCTGTCACATCTCTCAATTCTCACCACCTCCCAAACTTCAGCATATGACTAGTCCTACACCTTTGTGCCAAGTTTCTGCTAAAGTTCACCCAGCCTTCAAAAACCAGGTTGGAAATAGGACATTAGACCACTTTTGTAACTGTGAGAAAAGTGTCAAGCTTTTTGCTTTAACTGGAGAATAGCTGACCAGGAGAAAGTCTTCTGAGTGACATTTCTCTGGGGAACGCCCTAGAATCACTTATCTTCTGTGCACGAGTAACATCAGCCAGAAAGCTGGACCTCTGAAAAGCTGGGAGCTTTTTGTACAAAGAGATAAATTAAAGTATTTGTAATTTAAACTCCAAAAGTTACAAGCCGAGTTTGTTATGGAGGATAAAAAGAGATGCAACACTTCCTAATTAGTCTTTGTCTCTGTACCACAGGCCATCATCTCACCTGCAGTGAGGAATCTTTTGGTCTTTGCACAGACAGGAGTCTTTTTGCTGTAACTTTTAGGGTTTACCCCTGAAATTTTAATGAATTGGAAATTTGGGGAATTTTGGGGGTTTTCCCTGAAGCATTGACTTAACTTCCTTGCATTCAGAAAACTTCCAAATTATGTGTATCACCTGAGAATGGAATAAATAATTATATGATCTATTACAGGCGTTTCACTGTCACTTTGACAAAGGAGATATTAAGCTCTGCTAGGCTGTAGTACTGAGAGGCTCTGGTGCATTAGCAGCCACAGAGTGCCACACTGGCTTTCTTCCCGTTTCCCAACCCAGCCTCCAAATGGTCCAGCCAAGTGGCTATGAATGAGGAAAAATTCCCATGCAGTTGAGTGGGAGTTTTGCTGAAGAACGACAAGACCAAATATCTGAAATTATGCAGGCCAACACTACTTAGGATTCAGAGGTATGTCCAGTTCTAACAGGGGCCAGGTATTACAGGGCCCTGTAATGAGAGAAAGGTAGGGCTACCTTTGCTCTGGAGGCCACATGCAGTGGATATTTTCATTATTCTCATATATGTATGCTTCATAACCCTGCCATATCCTGTATCTTATACATTATGGAGTAGCTTGTCTATACATGTCATAGAAAGAGTCAGCCCCTAGCAGTTTACAGTAGACATGAATGCCCAGGGAGGAGCTCCCCAGGAGGGGCTTTAAAGATGGGATAACACTGGGGAGCATTTACTCTCTGCTGTTGTCACAGATTACGTTTAGGTACTTTTCCTCTTGCCTAAGTAGATTGATGCAAAGCAGTAATAGGACACATGCAGGACTGCCTGGTGCCTGACATGATGGAGTGAGAAGGCAGGGTTCAACATATTTAGCAAACACTGGATAGCCTCAAGCAAGGCAAAATGTGGCAGTATCATGAGTCAGATCCTTTCCCAGGCTAATTCCTCTCATCTTCCACTTGTCCTTGGCACATGGAGACAATTTCACTGCTGGAGAAACTCTACATCCCTAAGAATGATGCTTCCTCTCTGAACATCACCTGTTCACTCCATTGTCCCACATTCTGAGGCATCATGTTTGGTGCACTTATGGGGATGGTGGCAGCAACAACAGCATTTTCTGTCCTCAAGCCTTGAACACCCACCAAGAACCAGAGCTGCAGCACCCTGTCACTGTGTGAGGCTGGGAAGCTGGGAGTGTCCAGGGTTCACAGGCTGGGAAAGGAGCTATACTCACACCCAAAGCTAAACCCACCTGATGGGGCAGGATCTGGGCTACCGTTTCACGGCAGTGGGCTGGGACCCTAAAATTGCCTGTTCTGATATCCTGCCTTGGGTAGCTCACTGCTCTTTGGGATGGACAGAGCCTGCTTGACTAAGTGCTGCTGAATCAGGAGACAGCTACGTCTCATACTGTCGCCATCATTACCATCCTGCCCAAAACCTCACCTAATTCCCCAGAAGCCTGGCTGTACTTTTCGCCAGGGGCACAACAGATAACAGCTGCAATGAATCTGTCTCCAAACACATACACGACCTGGTCAATGCATCCATTTATAGCAAAGCCCTGCTCTGAGGTGTAGCTTCACTTCTTTTATTTTTTTTATTTCCATGACAAGTTTGCTGATTTCCTGCCACTGTGGGGTGATTTTTTTTCAATTAAAATGAGCTTATGTTCTTTGGGGCACTCAGCAAGAAAGATTTCTAGATTCCCTGGGGAAAGGGAGCTTTTCCAAACTCTTGTCTCAAGATTTGCTCAGGGATGGGATTTGACTTCTCTTTTATTAACCAGTAGGTGTGCAGTGGGACACATCAGTAACACCATGATCCTCCAGGTAGTGTTGCTGTGGGTGGCTGTAAGGTGCAGCTGTCTTCTTGCCAGCAGTGCCACCGTGGCACAGTGTGCCTTGTGTTCTGCTTTGCTCTTCAATTCTCTAGAAGAAAGTAAACTCTCTTGAGGCTGCATCTAGTTATTTGTATTGTCCGCCTTCATGTGTTATCTCATCTCTTTCACTGCAAATTTTTATCCTTACTTTGAGTACAGCTAAAAATCTGAAAGCCGGAGTGATTTAATAACAGCTGTATATACAGTAAATGAGAGCGTGCTCTTGGTCACAACCCCTGCAGTTGGCATGATAAAAGAATTTCCATTACCCCCTTCTTTTCCACCTCAGGAAAGTCTAAATAAATCTTTCGCTCTCTGAATAGTTGTAATTAAATGGCTACAGCTTTCAGCATTATAGCTTTACCCCAATTTGGGGAGCAGTCTCTGCAGTTAACAGAGAGACTCTTACCTATGAAAGTTACTGTCACTGGACTCAAAAATAGCATATAAAACCCAAAATTATCAATATACAATATACACTGGTGTAATTTCACTCTCCATGGAGCAGCTACATGAGATACTGAATCTAATTGGCCCCTTGAAAGACAGTATTATATACTTGTGTCTAGGCTGTAATCAAGCCACATCTTCAGGTAACATGTTATGACTTTAAAGGCTCAATCCAGTTACCAAATAGCTGATGAGCATGCTATGATTAAGACATAAAAAGTATTAGTTTACTTTCACCTGAACACCTCTTTCTCTGCTGCCTGTGTTACGTGCTGAAGAAATTCCAACTCAGCCATCAGTTTAACCCCTCAAATTTTAGGGTTAAAAGCTGTTTTCTAGCTACAGACTTCTGTAAATTAGTCTTTATTCAGCCTCTGGCTTTCCAATGTGGCAAGAGTAAATGAGGTGGGAACAGCCACCTGCAGGTGTGCTAGCCTTGAAGGTACCAGCCTGCACACCTGTCCTGGTGATCCCCGCATGGTTCATGTCCCACAGCAACCCTCCAGTCACCTCAGGAAGTTTCAGGACCTGGATTTGCCTTGTTAGCATGCTTGTTTTATCCTAAATATGGAGAAGCGGGTAAAAGTTGCCTGTTGCTGAGGGCTGTTGAGCGGCTGCTGGTTCAGCCCTGCTGTGGAGGCACTCTGCCTGCCCCTGCCATGATCGGTTCATTATCCCAACACAGGATAAACAAAAAAAAAAAAAAAAAAGGGAGAGAGAGACTGAAAAGATACATTAGAATCCAAAAGACCAAAAGAGGCATTACTGGGTTTTAGCCAAATTTCTTATCGCTGCTGTAAAAGTATGAGGAGATGCATTATAGGACTCTGGTTTAAAACTGTGCCAGCAGAAGAATTCAGATGTTGTCCAAAATTAACAAATCCAAGATGTTATTTCTCCCAGAGGTTAGATGGTGTAATTTTATTTCCTTTTCCAGCATGCCTAGGTAGCACCTTCTATAAACTGCTGCCAAGGAAACTCTTGAAACATTTTAATTGTTGTTAAACTTAATTTTAGAAACAATTATAAAAGCATGATTAACACATATAGCAGGGTGAGAGTATAGTGCACCCTTATTGGACAGCTAGGAGCTGGTGCTTATTTTTCCCAGATTATAAGGACTCTGGGTGTCAGTCATGCAGACACATCCATGAACACCTTAATTCCCAGAAACCTGCCAGCTTTCCTCTGTGGGCTCTCTAGTGTGTGCCTAAGTGTCTGCAGAATTTGGGTTGCCGTATGCAATGTTCTGACAGAGGGAAAGCACCACTTGCCTCGGGTGCACCGGCAGGGGAGGACAACGGGCACAAGAGGAGCAAACCTGGGGGTGTGTGAGCCAAGGCAGATGTCACCTTAGCTCAGCACTAGGAGAGCTGGAGTGGTGAAAGCCATGCTCGTTCCCTAAGCCAGCACAGCAGGCAGTTGGCCGCTTTATCTCATTAGCAACACATGTACTAATGCTCCTTTGAACTAAGGCAATGTGGAAAATGCAAACTGCATGTGGGCACCAGGCTGCCAAATGCACAGATGAAAGGTCTGCTCCTGCCCTCCCTGCCTGCACCCTGCCCATGATGAACCTGGGCCCCTGGGAGTTTCAGAAATGCTCTGTTACCTCCTGATACTTGCTGCTGGTATCATCTGCAGAGGATGTTCACTGCGTACTCTTCAAACATCTGGGGACCATTTTACCCTGCCAGCTGTGCACCAGGAGGCCTCCATGCATGCCCATGGACGTAGTGTGCACAGAGGCTGCTGCAGCCTGCCTGGGAAGGTGCTGGTGTCTTCATCATGAGCAGGGACCAAGCAATGCGGCTCCAATCTTAGCTGAAGAAAGGAGCAACGGGAGGAGAGAATAGACACCTTTGAAAAACAGTTTTTACATATGAGGAAACAGATGACAACACTTCTCATGTTACCTGTGCTGTTCACAGCCCTGTTTTCTTTTAGAATTTTCCGTTAGATAGACTGAGCAGAAATTCCCCTCATGAAAAACAAAAGGTTAATCTCAAACTTCGTTTCAGCTCCCACCTCAAAATGTTATCTTGTGTCAGCATGTGAATGACCAAGGCAATGCTTCTTGTCACAACACCAGAGAGGCAAGAGGATGGTGAACTGAAACTCAGTTTCTAATTGCCAAAATGTTTTCCCCACTGCTTAACCTGTTTTGACAATGGATGGTTCATGTCAGCTGAAAGGAGTCTGAAGATACGTCAATATCTTACTTTTTTTTCTGTCCAACCAACTGTATTGGCAAGTCAATTTATGAAGGCTGAATTATAAGCAGTCAACCAGAGATGGAAAAGTCTTTGCTAGATAAAACAGGCAATGCAGGGTACGGCTCTGCCTGAGAACCTATCTGATGCCAGACTGACAGTATTCTTGCCCGGCGGAAATTATTAGTCTTTGAAAGGGGTGTGTAGTGAAACACATTAAAAATGGCAGCGCAGAAGATGTCTGTCTGCTCATCAGTTATCACAGGTAGCTACACCGCACCGTGTGACAACTGTGGAGGCAAGCCGCCGGGAGCTGGAGATGTGCCAGCCTTTAGGATAGATCACAGAGTGTCTCTGATGACAGTGCCACGCTTCCTATAGGTGGATGCGACTAATCATAGAAATAGGTATGCAGGGTGACACCAGCATAATTAGTTTTCAAAACTCTCAGAGGTCACTAAGTGTACATATACAATCTTATCCAATTAACTAAAATTATTTTTGTACATTGCGTGCCAGGAGTGTTTGTAGGACTCTAGGGGTAAAGGCGGGAGTGATCACTAGGCTATTAGGGTTTGAAGTCCTGATTCAGCAAAGTACTTCAACACATGCATAAATATCAACATTTGAGAAGTCCTGTTGTTGACAGTGGGACTACTTAGGTGCTTCAAGCTGAATAATTGGTTAAATGTTTTGCTGAATATGACAGTGTTGAATAAATGTGGTGCAGGTCTAGACCTTTGAAATGTCATGCCAAGCAAAGCAAACACCATGTTCCTGTCAAAACAGTACCATGCTCCTCTAAGGCAAGGGAAATTTTGGAGTGGTGCTGCTCTGTGGGAGGACAGTCAGATCTGACTGTAATTCACAGCACAGTTACCTTTCCTTGCTGCAGAGACTGGCTCTCATCTCTTCTTTGGTAGCAGCTTTGTACTGCTTCTCCTTATTAGAAACAACCCCCCCCTAAAATAGCTCTCAATCTATGCTCAAATTCTTGTGATTCCTGTGCAGTTTCATTCAAACTAGGAGCCATCAACATGTCCAAGATGTATTGATCTGCTGAGGAACCTCAAAGGCTGCAAAATCCAATGACAATTCATTTTTTGTTTCAACATATTGAGTCAGAAGTCGGGGAGGGGCAGGGGTGGAACCTTTCCATGGTTGATATTGCATCCATGAATCCAGCCTTTTGTTCATCTGGGGGCTGCACGCTGACAAATGTGCTGTTTCCTGAAAGCTGCAACATCTTTGTCCAGTGTTCAGGTGCAGGAAGTAGGGTACAGACTGGGGCAGCCTGTTTCTAAAAAGGATTTTTTTTTAATCATTTTAAGATTAAGAAAACAACCCAAAATCTCAAGCCATGCTTAAGATCAAAAAGATTCCAGCTCGAGAAAATATCAGAGCTGCTTTTCATCCTGCAGCTAGCCATCTTTCTCCACTAATGAATCCTGGTTGAATCAGCTATTATCTGTCCTTTTTCATAGACACTGCCTCATTTTTTTCTTTCTGAAATCTTCTTCTTTATGGTCATTAAGTCTACTGCAAGCTACACATTAGGTAGTTATGTGACTATTGAGATACCATGTCAGACTTCTCCTTGGCTGTGATCGGCAGAAGACAAGTGCCATGACACTGGCTATTAGTCAAGAATGGTAATACCCTGACTGCTGAGTTCTCACATGCTGTTGCATTAGATCATTTTACCCTTCAATTACCTCAAGACCTATGCTAACACCCAGTCAGCCTATCAGTTTCATACAGCAGTTCTCAGCTTCAAAATCAACAGGAGGCAAGCAGAGGGTGGTAGGGTCCCATGGAATTTGACCGCTTAGTATTGAAGCACAGTGCACACCTCTTAGCAGGAGAATGTGGGACTTGGCTTGCAATGAAAGTCACTTTTTCAGTGCAGTGTTAGAGCTCAAAAATTGAACCAAAAATACCAGAGATTGACCTAGTCATTTCTTGAGAGAATAAAAGTTTCTTTTCCAGTGTTTTAAATAAGTATGGAAATTAGAAGCAGAAGACAAGGTCACAACTCTTAGACTTTAGCTTAGACACTGCTCATAAAACTATGGAGGAAAATCTGTCCTTCTCTTTTCACCAGTTTGATCTGCACTGCAGAAAGACATTTGTCTGACTTGTCTCCTGATCCAAACCCCATGAGGACTATCCACAGTAGCCCAAAGAGCACTGAGTAGATGTCTGACCTCTCCAGCAACTGGATCAACAAATGAGTGTCTTAATTACTGACTTATAAAGTCCTTTACTTACTCCATTTAAAATGGATGTTCAAATTCCTCTTTCTGCTGAGTGCAACAGCTCTGCCAGGACATGGAGAGCACATCCCTCTGAACTGCTTGGTGGATAAGAGTTGCGCCTATCAGGGAGAAGAGTCTGGTTATATTATTTTTCTCAAAATAAGCAGATAAGACTTGTACACCTGAGTGTTCCATGCTCTGGGATTGTGCTTTATCCCTTGAGCCACCATCAACCAAAGGCCACTCCTCAAAAAATAACAAAATGACTTGAATATTCTGCAATTTCAACATTCCCTCTTCTTTTTTTTTTTTTTTTAATTAGATCATAACTACTTCTCAAATTCAACTTGAAATGGAAAATGGCTTCTTTTGATCTGAAATCCCATTCTTCTGCAAATATACTTTTTTTTACACAAAAAAAAAAAAAAAAAACCAAGCTTACAGAGAAGTAGCTAATATGTTTTTACAACTGTACCTATTAAAGGACCCATTGACAGCCAAAGTAGGATCCAGCACTCAGTCACTTAATGCAATGGGCCTTGGACAAGCTGAGAAACTCCCTGCAGATAGCATATGACTAGATATCCAAAATAAAATGCAACCCGTCGTAAGTCATTTCAAATTATAAAATCAAACTCAAATATGTTCTTGTCTTTCGTCCCACTACTGTATTGCCATTTATTTTCTGACAAGTGCTAGAGGAACAGAGTCTGTGTTAGGTGTCAGGAAGAGCTGAGCTGTAACTCCACTGCTAATCCAGATGTGCTGGGCCATAGTCATTTAACCGTCATGGCTCGCTGTGACAGCTACAACTTTTTTAAATACCTTCTCTGGACGGAACCATGCAGAGAATCCTTGTGTTTTCAACAAGCAAGAACACCCCCACTAGACACACAGGCAGGGAAAGGATGGTGCCTCACAGCAGTCAGGGGAGCACAGCTCTTGGGGAAGGACTGAGGGCAACATTTGGCCAAGCAGGGAGGCTGCCCTCCCACTCTGCTCCCTGGGACCCCCCTGAGCCACCCCTGGGAGAAGGTATGGTGGATGGCTGCTCTTCTGCCAGACTGGGATTATGGTGGCCCTAGTTGTAGTTTAAAAACTTCTGGGGTTAGGGTAGTTTGGAGGTTGGGCTTTTTAAATTGTGATGTACTCTGCAGCTGCTCCTGGACTTTGCTCCTCTGCTTTTCAGATGCATATCATGTAGTGCCCTAGGACACTGGTTTCTTTGGAGGTTGACAGGCAGTCCTCAGTGGTTTAGGAAGTAACTGCACACAGCTTTTCACTGTGGCAGTCAGTTTAAGTCTTGGGCTCTTTCATGGAAGAAGTTGTGTTGTCTCTGCCCCCACTGGAGACTCTGAGATGGCAGTGACCCTGGAAGGGGAAGGGACAAATGGGAATAGTTTCCAGTGCTGAGTGAGCTTCTCCATGACTCACCTGGTATCAAAGGATCATGTTCTGGTCTTATGAACAGGAATGTTGCAGCAAAAGGGGCCAGTGTCATAATCAGGCCAGACTATGCAGTGCCCCATTCCAGCTCCTGTCCCACCTCTGCTAGCACAGGGCCATCTCCAGAGAAGAGCTGCGTGCTTGCAGCATGCCTGGGAATCCCCAGGCACTTCATATACTCACTTCATGTCAGGACTTAGGTCTATACAAATAAGGGGATTTCTTTGTAAAAGATAAGGACCATTCAGTACTTCAGAACTGTGTTTCTCTTTGATCTCTCCTTCTTTATCTAGCCTGTTTTGAAGGACTGGGTGGACAGGAGGGTTGCACAAAAAAATGATGCTTCTGGACATAGGCATTATGCCTGAATAGAAATCACTGGCTTGGCTAAGCAAAGGCTCTCCTCTGAATTCCATGCTGAATCTCTCAGGCTGCCTTACTCCTCAACTGTGTCATCATTAATGCCTGAGGGATCCTCCCAGGCAGGGCAGCAAACCACCCAGCTGCTGAGCATCTTCTTGAAGGTACTTAATTGTTATTGTGCATTTTACCTGAATTGCTCAGCAGCACCTATTTCTCTCCATTCAGCAAAGACAGGAAATACTACATTTCCTAAGCATATGTTCAGGAATTTGCAGCTTTCATGTCATGTGCCCATTTCACTTAGGACACCCTGAAGACAGTAATAGGCATTCGTTCGTTTGACCTCGTCTATTTTCCCTTCCTTAATTTCTGGGGATTTGCTCTTTAATTTCCCTTCTTTTCCATGGAAAACTCTATGTTTTTTTTCAGTGTGGTGTTTCTCCAGTGTTAGGATACTGCCAAGTATACTATAATAACTCTGTCATGCCCCTCTTGTGTCTTAAATCTTTCTTCCACCCTTCAAGGAAGAGAACAGAGCCAAGATGGCCCAGCAACATACAAGCACAAATGAACAAATTTTGAATGTGTTCACAGACCATTGTCAGTTTTCTGCCCCGGAGTCTCCATCACTTATTTTTCCTTCTACTAGGATTCCATTATGTCACACGCCCACACAGCTGTTGTCATCTCAGTGGTCTTGTCACATACGTTTCTGAGGTACTGAAGGAGTTAAATATTGGAACCCGACTCTCACAAGGACAGCCTGCTACAGTGGGAGAAGATGCTGTGTTATGCATGCAGTTGCCATTAGATGTCTCTAGCCCCTTGGTCTTGGAAAGGGAGGTAGTCAAGCATGACGGTTGGTGGTTGGTAGCAGAGGATGGAACTGGTCATTAATCCTCCTAGTTAGCAAGCAAGGGCTGATATAAATTTTTTAACTGCTTAGGAAGGAGCTCTTAGACTGCAAATCAAACTTCTTATAAATCAAGGTCCTCTGTGACCTCTGGTGGACCTGGACTTTCTGAAGGAAATGGTGTAGTGCTTTGGTGGAAACAGAGGCAGTGGTGGAAAGTATGCTGAGATCAGGATGCTCTGTATGTTATAAACATGGGCCTATAGAATTTGCTTCTCTTTTGATAATTTGAGGAGACTGCAGTTATTTTCCTCGCTTAGTTTGCTTATTTAAGCAACACAATAGATTTTCCCATTGTGATTAACAAAGATCTTTCAAAACAATAAGGCTTACGTTTCCCAAAAGACTTACCAAGCCAAGCAAAACTAAGCAAAGCCAAGCTTCTATTATCTTAGTTGGGGCTGTAGTAGACCTTTAATATGGATCAGTTTGCTATTTCCATTTTCTGTATGAATAAAACAGCCCAGACCAAAGTGAAATGACTTGCCATGGCCACCACGGCAGCTAACGGTAGTGCTGGAGCTTAACTAAATGCTCAGTCTGGGCAGTTTGTCTCTGTCTATTATTTTCATGCAGCCAATCACTGAAGAGATGGCATATATGTTCTTTGCTGTGGGCTTACTGAAAGTAATTAAGAATGGCAATAGGTGTTAAGGTGAATGAAAGTCTTGAGGGTAAAGAGACATATATAGGAAAAACTGCAAAGTACTAATTATATTAATTGTGATCAGTTAGAGAAAAATCTCCCGTCCGACTTCTCTAAGCAAAAGAGTTTTGGAGAACTTGATTCATGAACCATGGCTGGTGCTCAGCAAAACCTCATGCACCCAAAGCTAACTGGAAGAGTCAAAGCAGAAAAACTAAACAAGCAACAGCTGCAGGAATGGCTCCACCACCTCAATGCAGAAGTCCATTTCCCCAGAAGCGACCAAGAGTGGAGGGCAGGGCTTGGTTGTAATACACAGCAAAGGTCTGCTCCCTCCCTGAGGGCTCTTCTCCTCCTCTGCTTGCTGCTGGTGCCTGGCTCTGCCCAGGTGAAGGGAACGCTCACACCAGTGCTGCCCTGGGGCATTTGTATTACCCATGCCTATGTCATTCACCTGGGCACCCCTGTCCTTGCTCAGGTGACCACAACAGGCAATGACAACCCTATTAAGGACCTCTCAAAGGCAGGCTCAGGTCAGTCATGCTGTGTTTGGCCACATCAAACTTTAAATCATTAGCCATCAACAGCTGCGGGGCCCCTTAAATAAATAATCGTTTTAGAATTTTCTGATAAATGCTGAACTTCTTGTAAAAGAGTTAACAAAGACAAATGAAGCAAATCCTAAATGTTTGAGATTTATGGTCTATGCAATGACCTTCCTTAGAAACATGTCAGTGTCACTCCCCTTGCTGACTGAGTGCACACATGTACACACTGTCTGCAGCTCTCCCAGCCCGCTTCTTTCCATATTTATTTTTTCTCCACCCTACTTCATAAGGATGTGCCATATCTTCATGTCTCAGGGAGTACACTGGACTTTCAGTAAACATACACAATGCAGTTCCTTTTTTCCCAAGAGTCAAAAGGAAAAGGCTCCTCCTCACAAAATAAACAACCCACCCACCCGTTCCCTCAAGCAAACACACAGGGGAAGAGATGATGGGCTTTGTGTCGTGCCCTTTAGGTCTTCAGGCTTCTGCCCTCTGTCATGGACAGCTCCACCGGTGAGGGCCAGCTCCTGGGAGTGCCCTGCCATGGGCCACCCCAGGTGAGGTCTGTGACTTTCAGACCCAGCAGTGCCTGAAACCTGGCTTCTCCCTTACCCCCTTGCCAGAGAGACAAGCATTTTTCATCAGGGAGTTAGAACACCCAAGGAGACTGCACTCCATGGTTTGTGGGAGCTGATCCAGTTTCTGTCGAACTGGTACCAGGTGATTTCTGTGGCTGATAGCTGAAATGTCTCTTAAACTAATAGCATGACGTGGGGTTGATTTTAAAAAAAATATATATATATAAAATCCATTGACCTAGCGACCTTGAAACTTGTTCAATTTGCCTTGCAACCTGACCTCAAGACTGTTAAAGTCAGTTTAAAGTCATAGAATCATAGAATCATAG